>NC_142929.1:165476551-165511551 GCF_046866305.1 Octopus bimaculoides | reverse complement strand
AAACAATGACATTCATCTAGCTCAACTTGACTGCAATCAAGATGAAAAGAGCGCAAAAAGAACCATATTGTCTTCCACCACGATAATGCACATCCACATGTTGAGTGTTGTCTCATCAAATCTATCGCAATAAGGGCTGCGAACTGCTTCCTCATCTGCCATATTCTCCCACAGAAGCACCTACGGACTATCACATCAATTGATTGCTGAAAAATTGGCTCACGAACAAAGTATCCGATGACTTGGATGACTTAGTGGCCGCTGTCAAAGAGTGGATTGCTTCTAAGAACATTAACTTCTTTGCTCATGGAAACGACTGTCTGCCAAGCAAATGGGAAGCAGTAATTGAAATAGATGGTGAATATGCTCCGGAATAACCATTTAAAGATGTTTTTGTTACATGTTATTATTTTTGTTGAAAAAAAGCCGCAATAATTATGCACCAACCCAATATATATATGTTAAGGAAGTAAGACTAATTGGCATTACCAATGCAACTGACATAGCATTTAAAAACTTATATAAAATGCATTCACTAAAGGACTGAGCAGCTGTCATACAACTTTTATAAGACGTTTCTAGTTTGAAAATAAAAAAAATAACAAAACTATTAGAGCTGAGAAAGAAGCTATGACAAGGAACAAGTTGTAATACAAGGACAACTGAATAGGTTTACTGATTTGCCTTCTTAGGAAATAATAGGCCACTGTCAAGGCCTGAAATTTCGGGGGAGTAGGCTTTTCGAGTACATTGACCCCAATGATCCACTGGTACCCATTTTATCGCTTTCAGTGATCAACTGGTATTTATTTTATTGGCCTTGAAAGGACGAAAGGCAAAGCTGATCTTGAGTACAAATTCTGTACTCAGTAAGCAAAAAGCACAAAGCATTTTGGCCTAAGTGCTAATGATCTGCCAACTTGAATAATAGTGTTTTCTAAGAGAGGCACAAGAGTACACATTTAAGGAATGGGACAATTGGTTATATCAAACCTTCCCAACTGCTATTTATTTTTTTTTATCAGCCCCAGAAAGATGAAATGCAAATTTTATCCTTGGTTTGATATCTACTCTGAATGTAAAATGCTGCAACTAAACACTGCAAAGCAATTTTTTCATTGGTGCTGTACTGATTTGTCAACCATTCTGCTATACTTTGCCCTTATAAGTGTTTCTGATTTAGGCACAAGGCTAGGAGTTTTGAGGAGAGAATATTAGTTAATATTCTTTCTTCAACCAATCAACTCCGGTCTTTGACTGGTTCCTTATTTTATTGACCTGGTGGGATGGTACACAAGGTTGACTATGGAAGGATTTGAATTCAGAATGTAAAGAGTTGGAAGAAATATTATAAGGCATTTTGTCCAATGCTCTAATGATTCTGCAAACTGTTTCTAATGTAGGCATAATCCAGCAAATTTTAAGGAGAGGGGCTACTTGATTAAACTGACCCAATACTCGACTGGTAGTGTATCTTGTTGACCATAATAGGATAAAAAGCTAACTTGACTTTGGAGGGATATGAAATCAAAATATAAAGAGCCACACCAAATGCCAAAGCAAGGCATTCTGTCCAATACTCTAGAAAGATTTTGTCAATCCATGGCCCCTTATTCTTCTCCTAATAGTAACATTAGGCTCAGATTTAGGCACAAGGTTGGTATTTCTGAAGGGAGAGGGCTGCTTGATACCATTGACTGCAGTACTTGATGGTACTTATTTTATTGAGTCTAAAAGGAAGAATGGCAAAGTTGATCTTGGCAGGATTTGAACACAGAATGTAAAGAGCCAGAACAAATACTGCAAGGCATTTTGTCCAACACTAACAATTGTGCCAGTTCACCAAATTAGTAGTAATAATAACAGTAGGAATAAATGGTTTCTGATTTATGTACAAAGCTAGTAATTTTGAGGAGAAGGAGTTAGTCAATATTATTGACCCCAGTATTTGACTGGTACTTTATTTTATCAATCGCAAAAGGATGAAAGGTGAAGTTGACCTTGGTGGGATTTGAACCCCCAAAAGTAAAGAGCTGGAATAAATAGTGTTAAACATTTTTTCTGAGGCTCTAATGACTCTTAGATTACCACCTTGAATAATATTAATAATAATAATAATAAAAATAATAATGATAATAATAGTAATAATGGCTCCAAATTTTGATGCAAGGCTAGCAATTTTGGGGGAGGGGGCTAGTTGATTACATCGACCCCAGTGCCCAACTGATACTTATTTTATCAACCTTCAATAGGATGAAAGGTAAAGTTAACCTCATCAGAATTTGAACTCAGAACATACAGATGGACGAGACACCACTAAGAATTTTGCCTGGCTTGCTAATGATTCTGTCAGCTTGCCTCCTAAATAATAATAATAATAATAATAATAATAATAATAATAATGATAATAATGATAATAATGATAATAATAATAATAATAATAATAATTATTATTTCTGATGTAGAATAAGGACACAACATTTCAGTTTACAGGTGTAGGCCATTGAATCATCTATAATGAAATACTGGCACTTATTTTTCTTAATAATGGTACGTTATTTTATTGACCCCAGAACAAATATTGGTTACAAATTTTGGTGCAATTTCAAGGGAGGGATAAGTCAATTACTTCGAGCCCAGAGTTCAACTGATACTTATTTTATTGACTCAGATAGGATGAAAGTCAAAGTCGACTTTGATGGAATTTGAACTCAGAATGTAAAGATGGCTGAAATGCCATAAGCATTTTGCCTGGCAAGCTAATGGTTCAACCAGTTCGCCAGAATAAATATTGTAAAGAATTTTGTTCAACATTAACAATTTTACACTCTCATAATAATAATTCTTTCTACTGAAGGCAAAAAGCCTGAAATTTGGTGGGAGGGGACTAATCAATTACATCAACCCCAAGGTTTCCCTAGTACTCATTTTATTGACCCCGAAAGGATCAAAGGCAAAGTTGACCTTAGTGGAATTTGAACCCAAAACGTGAAGACAGATGAAATACTGCAGAGTATTTTGCCCAGCATGCTAATGATTATGCCAACTCACCACCTTAATAATAATAATAATAATAATAATAATAATAATAATAATAATAATAATAATAATTTCTAACACAAGCATAAGGACACAGATTTGCTCAAAGGAGTAAATTAACTAAATCAACTCTAGTACTTAAGTGGCACTTTATTTTTGTCAATTCTGTAACAAAATGGCAAAGTTGACCTCTGCAGAATTTGAACTCAGAGTGCAAAGGGTCATAACAAAATACACAAAACATTTGGTTTGATGCTTTAATCATTCTGCCAAGCCCTCATCTACCTCTTCAAGTGGTACTTGAAGAGGAAACTGACCATAGAAAGGAAGGTCATGCCCTTTCATTAATCAATGAAATTTGGATGAAAGAAGCAAAACTGGTGTGGACTAAATGGACTTACTCTAATTATACAGCTGCAGATTACAACAAAAACTGGATGATGGCACTTACCTTTAGTGTGTCACAGTAATCTAGAGTTATGTGTGGAGTGCCCTGAACCCCCACCATTTTTGAGGATGCTTTCTTGTTGATCTGTTGTTCTATATTTTTTTTGTTATCAATTAATTAATATCTTTGTTATTAGTAATCTTATCCTTTTACTTGTAAACACTTCCCCAATACTATTCTTTGTTTTCTATTTCACCTTTGTACTGTCTCCAGTACAAAGCCCTTGTGGCTAATAAAACAAATCATTATTATTATTAAAGCAGAAAATCAATAATAAAAATAATAATAATCCTTTCTTATTTAGGCATAAGGCCAGCAAGTCAATTACATCAACCCAAGCACTTGACAGGTACTATATTTTACCGATCCCAAAAGGATTAAAAGCAATGTTGACCTTGGCAGAATTTGAATTCAGAATGTAAAGACTTAGAACTAATATGATAAGGTATTTTAATGATGCTATAACAACTCTGCCAGCTTACTGCCCTTAACACTTAAACCAGCCATATCAGACCCAAATATTCTACCTGTTTTATGTTCAGACCAGCCAGATCCAGCCTCTCACACCTATCTTACAATATCATTCTAAAAATAAACATTCACATCATTGAGATCTTGAAGCTACAAGCTAATACATGATTTATTCAAAACAACATGGATTACATTTAACAGAGTAATCTGAATGCTAAAGGGTTAATAATTATTTCTAATTTAGCCTCAAGGTCAGTAATTTTGAAGAAAGAGTTTAATTGATATCATTTGATTGGCATCTGATTTTATCGCCTCCAAAAGGATGAAAGGCAAAGTTGACCTTGGCAGGATTTGAGCTCAGAATGTAAAGAGTCAAAATAAACAGTGCGAAGCATTTTTCCAACACTCTAACGATTCTGTCAGCTCACCTAATGATAGACTTTTTTACTTTAGGCACAAGGCCTGAAATTTTAGGGAAGGGAGCTAGTCAATTACATTGACCCCAGTGCTTAACTGGTATTTATTTTATTGACCCTGGAAGGATGAATGGCAAAGCTAACCTCAGGGATTTGAACTCAGAAAGTAAGGAATCAGAACAAATATTGCAAAGCCTTTTTTCTGATGTTTTAATGATTCTGCCAGCTTGCTGTTTTAATAATAATAATAGTAATAATAATAATAATAATGATTTCAAATTCTGGCACAAGGCCAGCAAATTTGGAGAAGTGGGTAAGTTGATTATATTGATCCCAGTGTTCAACTGGTACTTATTTTATTGGCCCTGAAAGGATGAACGGCAAAGTTGACCTAGGTGGAATTTGAACTCAGATTGTGAAGAAAGACAAAAAGCCACTAGGAATTTTGCCTGGGAAACTAACGATTCTGCCAGCTTACTGCCTTAATAATAATAAAATTAATCTCAAGCTAAAATTACAATGTGACAATGTAGAACGCAATTATAGTAAACATGTAATGTTCAGCTGAAGCAGAGAATGTGAATGGGATTCTTCATAGAAAAAATTTAAGGAAGTGTATATGAGTGTAGGTCTATATACATGTGTGTTTGTATGTATACATATATGTGTGTGTGTGTGTGTGTGTGTGTGTGTGTGTGATACACTCATATATGTTTATGTGTGTATATATATATATGCATAATATAAAATAGAAAAATAACAAAGATATAAACTGAAATGTAACATTTGTTTTTAAGGGAAGCAAGTAAAATATTGCACTAACTTAGAAAAATATCAATATTAAACCAAAATGTTTTGCTTTGAATAATTAACATCCCCAAGGACGTTCTGTATAATTCTGAATAAAAATATAAAAGCACTGCGGATGTGTGGGGTGGGAAAAGTTTAGTTCCAAAAGCAAACTCTATTCTTTGAGATCATCATATACTTAGCTGGGGGCAAGGAAAGGGGATAGTCTAGTCTCAAAATTATAACTTTAAAAAAGTGTGCTTAAAAGAACAAAAGTGATTAAAAAGAAAAAATACTGGGTAGAAAATGGAATAATAAACTATGATTTGAAAGAAACAAAAGAAAGAAAAATGTTTAAAAACACCCCAGAAAATGAAGGTCAGAATAAATCTATAATCCCATTTTTTTATTTTTGTATTTTTAAAATGTATTATTTTGATATTCTAGGGAAAGTAAGAAGAGTATCTAATATTTTTCAGCCATCATTAACACAACTAACGCTGACCACCCAGTAAATGGGTGACTGCCTTTACCTTTGCCAGTTCGATCATTATACTGTTCCCAAATGTAACCTGTTTCTGAATATTCTTTATACATGTTCCTAATGATATTAGCTCTAAGTTGATCATAGATGGTCTTTGCCTGACTCTGGTATGGTCCTTCAGTTGTAGAGTAGTGGTGTAATGCCTGTAGTGCTAAATAGTTGATGTTGATCCAGATAGCACCACGCCAGTATGGAGGATCATGTTCTGTGTTGTAGCGATTGTAGAGAGGAGCCGTTCGAGCTAATGAACGTAAACCATAATCTGTCCACAAAAGTTGTGTGTCCTGTAGATCTTTCAAAATTTTCATCAATTTTGGAGAATCAGGATTGACGATCTTCAGTAGGAATGGGAAAAGACTTACATAGCCAAAGGAATTTACAAACTGAATCTTAGGTTCAAATACATTTACTCTGACTTTTTCTAATTTAATTGGAGGCTGACCAGGTTTTGGTGGGGGTGCTTTAGGCTGCTCAAGTTTTACCTTGTCAGAGTGCAAACCAAAGTCACAGTATTGCTGTTTGCTTTCTGACCAATGAAATACATTCATCAGTTGGTTGTCTGTCAGCATGTTGTAAGTTTCTTCATATGGTTTCCAATCCATTTTGAGTGTTTTAGCAATATCAAGCATCACTCCAGATGCAAGGGCCATCCAACATCTAAGATCAATGTGACGTTCATAATCTGTAGGATGTGATGCCCTAGGGTAGTCATCAAGACCTGATGTTAATGTTTTTGGATTTAATTCTCGTTTCACCAAAGGGTCTCTCCCTCGCCAACGATATGTACCTGGAATATTACCAGATTGTGTCTCATTGTAGAAAGCATACCAAGCTTTTAAGCGAGGGTAAACTGCTTTCAAAAAGGCCCGATCTTCAGGTTTTTCACTCTTCACTAAAGTTTTAATGATTTTTTGCAATGGAAGGAAGAGTGTTGGGGGGTTAGCATTTGTATTATGTTGGACCACAAACTCAGCTGGAACTTTTCTCTGAGCTTCTGAGCCTAAGATTTGCTCACGTGGTATCCAACCTTCCACATTTATTAAATCTAACCAGTGGGATATAATGTCTTTAGAAATAGTGGGGTTCCATTGTACTATTAGTAGATTGTGAAAACCTTCATCCCAGAGGAAACCTCTAGGAAAGAAAGATCTTGAAGGTACAGCAGTATATAGAGAGGTTTCCCAGTATTTGACAGGTTCTGGTGTATAAATGGACTTCACCTGTGACTCACCATAGAAATACCCAATACTTCCAAGCATATTACTTAAGGCAGCTTTGGCAAAGTTGATTTCTTCAGTTTTGAAATCTTTCTCTTTTAAATGGAATGTATTTTCAAACTTGGTATCAAATTCTTCTACATAACTATTTAATAAATTAGTGAAAGAATCTCCCTGTAAAGAATTTTCTCTTCTGTAGCTTTGAGATTCAAACACTATTTCCATCTCTACTGGTAAAACAGCTGTGACCTGGTGTACTATAAAATTTGGACCACTTGGGGCATCTCTTGGTACTGATCTACCTCTCAATACAAAATAAGGGAGTGTTCTACCTTTGTCCCAAGCATCTACTTTCAAATGACCTTGGACAGTTTCTTTCAAAATGTCTAGATTTGAGACATAAGTAACAAGATGATGGTATTTTTGATACGTTGAAGTAGCTTTGTTAAATTTTAGTTCAAAATCACCAAGCTCCTTAACATATCCTGAGATGGATTTCAGTCTGTTTTGTGATGTTATAGTTTGCAAATTTCCTGGCCCATCTAGTGCCATATAAAACATCAGTGAGACAACCACATGTCTTTCAGAACTCTGAAACGGGAAAACAAGAGAAAAACAATTGTTACAAATAGAGAGTTTCTTGTGAGTAAAACAACATTCAAACATGTTTTGGGTTTTAAAACCTTACAAACATACAGATATTCAGAAGGATGCAGCTTTTTTGATAATGTCCCCTCTTATCCTACACTCAGGATGCAATTAGTATACTATACTTTATTTGTAGTTTGTTTGTATTAGGTGTTTTATATATTGTATTGAATTTGTTTCATGGAACTTATTTTGTGAAAGAGAATTTAAAGGTTTATCTGAATAGGGATTTTACATCTGATATTTTATATGTATGTGGACATTTACTGTATTCCATGTATGTACAGACATATGTTAGTGATGTTGGTTTAAATGGATGTAATATATTTCTGCATTTACATCAAGCTTTGTTCAGTATTAAAAGTAGAGGAATGGGTTATTTTTCAAGCATATTTATAATTATTCAACTATACACTGTCTGTTATAGTGAATATGTCATCTATGTATACAATGTAAATTGTAACTGTGTATTTTGTTATTTACGTTTTGTAATTTACAGTAAACTTTATAGCTCAGTCACATTGAATATACAAGTATTATACATTCTAATCAGATGATCGTAGCTTATCAGAGTCCAACCTGTGCCAGCACAGAAAGTGGATGTTAAATGATGAAGTTGATCAAGAAACCAATGTAATGCATTTGATAACATAATACAAAACAAAACTAAATAGAAAAAAGCAGTAGATAACACAACTAATACTGAATTGTCACCAAAACTTGAAAACTGGTCCTGTAAGCTATATTAATCAAACACCTTGTCAAAATATTAAAAGCTCTATAATAATGAGTCAAGAACAGGCATATTCCCATGATTCCTTTTTATGGTAAAATAGTAATAATAACAATCATCAGTGAAATCATATCACCTGGAAGATGCAAATTGAAATGTTGATGAACTTTAATCAGTTAGTTGTTTCAAACAAAGGTAATTGTATTGCAGTAGAGTCACATTAGATATTAAAAATAAGATACTTATAAAGTATGCAAAAATCAGAAGATTAAGAATGAAAGTTAGTGAATAAAAATTGACCGTTTCTTCAGAGTTTTAAGGTTGGAGCCAGCTGATATTTGTCATAAGTGAAACCTGAAAAGCACGTAAGGGATTTGTGACTTGATACCTCCACCCCTGCCATACATACATAGAGCATGAATTATAAATGGGTAACACTGAAAACAAATATAAAATGAGGTATATTTCTGAGTTAATAACAACAGTCTTTGCTCACCCTTCAACATAGAATTGCCAAATTATTTCATATATTGTCTTCAATGTGGCTGTGTCAGTCAATTTCCTCCACTAGTTGGAATTATTGAAATTGTAAATGCAATCTCATGATGTTGGTGATGAGTAATAAAAAATTGTGTTTCATAATGCAGCTTCAATAATCCAACCTAATATACTGAATCTGGTCTAAGACAAAGAATATAATGAACCACATTGCAGTAGTGGTCAATTTTGACATGCCCTTCAGAGTTAGAATAAGAAAAGAAAAAAAAAAAAAAAACTTTCCCTCAGCCAAAGAATTGTGCTCCATATTTTTTTTAGTCTTGTGAAGTTTTCTAAAAAGAGTTTAATACAACTAGCTGAAATGCTATACATTCTACTGCATTTCTAATGTAGAAGCCAGTACATTTTACCAAATTAACATACATTAAACTTTTCAGTATTATTTAAATGAAGAAGAATGTTGAATTTCTGCATGTCACACTTGATCTGTATTAATAATTTGTTAAAATCTTCTTCTCATTTATAGGAATTAATGTAACTTCATGTGAACTTCATAGCACTTTGTCACATATTCACGCAGTTGTTAATTTCTTCTATACACATCGTTGTATTATTGTTCTATAGCCCTAGGTAAACTCTAATCAAGCAGAGGTATAATCAAAGGAATTCTAGATGTGACCATCCTGGCTTTTTTCTATGTATCGGTAATATGAGACTACATTTTCAATTTGTCCTTCTATAAAATGTGATTTTATAAGATATGATTTGAGGGTGATTTAGCTGGTATTTTTAGCAACTTAAGCAATAATGTAGAACCTCTTTTGTTGGCTCATAGTTGTGGTGTATCTTGTCTAAATGAATCAACAAGACTTTCTTTGCAGTGGTTGGTCAGCCTGGGCTGTTATAACAGAAGACATTCAAGGTAACATGCAGTGGGACTGAACCCCAAACCACATGGTTAAGAAGCAATGCTTGTACTCTTAGAGACACAAAGATTAGTTCTCAAATGTTAGGAAGAAAAATTAAGCTGTATTTCATTTCATTTCATTTCATTTCCTTAGGAAAATCCAAAGACCTTTTATACCTGTATGTAATAAATAAATGAACGATACTTTTAGTACTTCTGATTAACTTTTCTTTATAAATGTGTGTGTCTGTTGCTCAACAGCGAAGGAACAATAAAAACAACAACCACAACAGGGAAAAAGTGAAAGGAAAAAAGAACCCTTGCTACTCACACCATCATCAACATAGAAGACAAGCTAAGGGAGTACAACAAAAGAAACATACCAACCAAACCCACCAACACCAACAAATGAACATAGAACAGCACCTGGAAATACACCAACAACAACAACAGCAAGAACTAAAGAAACAGAAAAACCCAAAAACAATTCAAAAACTGATTCCCCTTCCTCTATGTTACATACACCACACACAAACAATCAACAACCAACATCAACGAAAACAACACAACTTACACAAACACACATAGAAGCTTACAACATACCCCTACCCGCTTCTGATTCCTCAGAAATTTCGTCGGAAGACGAAAGCAGTGAGGAATGGCAAATAGCCAGAAAAGGAAGGAGGGAAAGGAGCAAAAAAAAAAAAAACCAAACCAAATACAAACGCGAACAAAGCAGGGAGATATACAACTCTCAAAGATATTTCAAAGCCTAACACAAACAACAGCAACACCAACACCACAAAAACATATACAGCAACCATGCTCACAGCCATAAACACAGAGTTGATGGAATACATCAAATCAAAAACAAACCCTGTGTTGTCAGGGCTAGGATGTGTGCTCTAAGGAACGAAGGTGCTGGAGCCGCGTGAGAGGTCTGGGTGGTGGAGGTGCAACAGGGCAACAAAGCCACCATTCGGTCTCTAGTAGATGAACAGGGGCGTGAATTACTCAAACCAAGTAAAATGTGTGAGGCCTTTCAACAGCATTTTGCCCGACTGTTTGGGATGAGTGGCGAGCGAGAATGCAGGGTGGACTTCAGTGCCTACCTGCACAGTCTGCCACAACTCTTGACAAGAAAGGCAGAGTGCTGAGAAGGTGCCATCATGGTGGCGGAAGTGCGGGATGTGATGGCAGAATGCTTGAGGGAAAAATCACAGGGTTTGGATGGTCTACCCTACGAGCTTTACAGTTGTATACCAGACTTGTTTGGAGAAGTCTTGGCAGCAGTGTACTGCAACTGGCAGCAAAACTGGAGCATCCCCGGTTTTGTGAGCTGAGGAGCCGTAACACTGCTGAAGAAAGATCCAAACAAAGGGGACGTAATAGATGAATTTAGGCCCATCACTCTGCTCAATGCAAACTTGAAAATTTTGGCCAAGGAGTTAGCCAAGAGGTTGGCACTTGTCATCGAGAAACTGGTTGACAACGTGCAAACGTGCACTGTACCAGGCTGGAGAATCCCTGACAACCTCCATCTGATGCGCTACATCATAGACAAGGTAGTTAAGGAACCTAGCATGGGTGGGGCCCTGATCAATTTGGATCAATCCAAAGCTTTCGATAGGGTAGACCATCGATACTTGGAGGCTGTCCTCATAGTGGCTGGTTTTGTTCTTGTCTTCTGTAACTGGATAGCTGCCTTGTACAGAGGCATCTGTTCGGTAATTCGTGTGAATAGACATCTATCGAGATCTTTCAACATTCCGTCAGGGATGCCCCCTCCCATCGCTTCTGTGCGTATTGACTCTTGAGCCACCACTGCGGAAACTGGTGACGCTGAGGGGTATCCCGTGAGAATTGGGATGCGGGACGAGCGTGTCCACATACGCGGATGACGTCACTGTCATAGTGTCTAGCCAGAAGCACATTGAACTGGTCAGCAAGACACTGAAAGACTACGAAGCGGTAACAGGAGCAAAAATCAACCGGGAAAAGTCAGTGGGCTTGTGCCTTGGCACTTAGAGAAGCAAGCCCATGCTGTCGTGGGATGCTGGACCGACGGTCTGGTCCAGTTACTTGGGGTCTGGTTTGGTCCAGACCTCCAAATGGAGAAGAACTGGAACGAGATAACGAGTAGGGGTGGCCACTCTCACCCAGCAATGGGCCAAGAGGAAGCTGTCCCTAAAACGTCAGGTGGAGGTGGCGAACACGTACATCGCATCCGTCATCTACTACCGCCTGACCATCGTGCCTTGGTTCAGTTTCGATCTCACTTGCCCCAACAGGTCTTCGCAAGCTGAGTTTAGTGTTCAATGAGGGAAGGTTGGCATGAGTGCCAGTCATCAAATTTGGTTCAATTTTGATTTCGATTTCACTTGCCTCAACAGGTCTTTGCAAGCAGGGTTTTGTGTCCAAAGAAGGAAAGGTACACATAAGTGGGCTGGCCACACCCCTGGTAAAAGCCACGGGTTATGGTCTACTTGTCTTGCCGGGTCTTCTCACACACAGCATATTTCCACAGGTCTCGGTCACTAGTCATTGCCTCAGTGAGGGCTAATGTTTGAAGGTCGTGCTTCACCACCTCATCCCAGGTCTTTCTGGGTCTACCTCTTCCACAGGTACCCTTAACTGCTAGGCTGTGGCACTTTTTCACCCAGTTATCCTCATCCATTCTCGCCACATGGCCACACCAGCACAGTCGTCTCTCTTGCACACCACAACTAATGCTTCTTAGGTCCAACTCTTCTCTCAAGGTACTTACACTCTGTCGAGTATGCACACTGACATTACACATCCATCGGAGCATACTGGTTTCATTCCTTGCAAGCTTACGCATGTCCTCTGCAGTCATGGCCCATGTTTCACTACCATGTAGCATGGCTGTTCATACACATGCATCATACAGTCTACCTTTTACTCTGAACGAGAGGCCCTTTGTCACCAGCAGAGGTAATGAGCTCTCTGAACTTTGCTCAGGCTATTCTTATTCTAGCAGCTACACTTTCAGTGCACCCACCCCAACTTCTAACTTGGTCACTTAGGTAATGGAAGCTATCAACTACTTCTAGTTTTTCTCCCTGGAATGTGACAGAAGTTGTTCTCTGCACATTTTCAGTATTTATTGCTCCTGAGCATCTGCCACATACAAAAACTATCCTCCTAGTTAGCCTTCCTTTGATATTGCTGCACCTCTTATTTGTCCATAGCTTACACTGGGTACATCTTATAGAGTTTCTACCTACGCCTTTTCTACAGATCGAGCAGGGGTTTGTGTTTTGTGTACCTTCCTACTTATTAGGACTTTGGTTTTAGCTAGGTTAACTCTAAGGCCCTTCGATTCTAATCCTTGCTTCCACACCTGGAACTTCTCTTCTAGTTCTGATTGTGACTCAGCAATTAGAGCAATATGATGGGTTTCTTTTTTTTTGGTTTTTATCTACCAAGTTCACTCACAAGGCTTTGGTTTTGTGACACACACACATACACGTATAGGTGTGTTTACATCTGCCACTTGCTTATTTAAATGTCATGATGTTCATGTGATGTTCTGTTGGCATTTCTCCTGACAATAGATTGCCTGCTTGCTTTGTACCTTTAAAGCCTTGTGGAATAAGAGATCCTTATTTGTAAGTCAAGGAAGAGTACGCATCAGGAATGGCATCCAGCTGCAAAAAAATGCCCCAATAAATTTGCCGAAACCATGCTAGTATGAAAAAGCAGACGTAAAGCAAATGGACAAATATATATATATTGAAGATAGAGGCTGCAGAGATTATTAGTCTAGGATGCTACTCTTAAAGAATTAGCAGATTGTGCCATGAAAATCTGTTATTATAATGAAGAATTTCATTGTTGATGTATATGTTAACTTAAGTGGTTTGTATAAGAAATTATAAACTTGAAAGTTTTTGAGTTTAAAGATGACTATGCAGTATTAAATCCTTCAGCAAGGCTCATTACCCTATACTTGCGACAATCAATCCAGTTTGAAACAGCTGTCATCTTTACACTTGAAAGGTTATCAGAAAATATCCATTTACTGACTCGCTTCTTAATAATTCCTGAAAATTTACTGAACCAGTCATTTGTACCATGGAAAATATATACTTAGAAATATTGATTTCCTACATGGGTACGGAATCTCATAAGATGCCTTTTTCAAAGGTATTAACAGTAGATCTGAAGTGAAATAAATGAAAATATTGATTTTTTTTTATGTGCAGACATATGGTTTTTGAGTTGCAGAGAGAAAGGAATGGAAAGTTGTGGCGTTCATGCTCGTTTGCTAGATTGCTTCTTTGTCTTTCATCAACTACATACACTATATTTTTACCCCTTGTTTCTTTTATTGCTTTCACAATACATTCAACCTGAATTAGGAAGTTGACTTCTACTTCCACCCAAAAACTACTTAATGTACTTGTCTTTTATCATCTCTACTATCTAATCTACTAAATACTGCTTTGCATACTTGCCAAATTATTCCTTCCCAGGTTTATAGCTTTATGGAGCTCCCTTTCATTTATGTTTCCCCTGCAGTTATTAACATATAGAAGTTCAAACTGAACATTAACCACATTAATGTCCCACCTCTGGGATAGCTTAAAAATATTGTGAATTCTTCCCCTTCTCTGACTGAACAAGATGGATAGAAATATTAATTTCTATCACCAGCATCATATCTCTGAATTTACAGGGAGATGAAAGGGGGTTTTGTGATGGTCATGCCTTTACTAAGGACAATTAACAATGTTGAAAGAAATAGAAAACAGATCAAAAACTTAGCTTACTGGGAGCTTACCTCTAATTAACAGCACTTGCTAGTGACTAAAAATATCAATTTCTTTTGATTGAGCAAAACTGTTTTATGTTTTTGGAGACAGCAAATAGTAAGTTGTGAGACAGCCATACTTTACTTACAGAATACCAGTGGCATGAGTAAAGTGAAATGGTTGTTGGCAAGAATTGAAATTGGGTCACATTGTTCGGAAAGCTGACCATATTCTCTACAGCAGTTACCAAGAATAGAAATAGTAATGAGTTTTAACAGGGTACAAAGCTAAATCCACCTATGTTTTCTAAGCCTGGAATATGTTTTTAAGATGCACTGTTTAGTTCAGGTTTTATGGTAATAAGAAAAATAACCTTTCTTTGGTTAGGATGTTAGCTTATCACAGGTAATATTCTGAAAGCATTTGGTGCCTGTTTCTGGTAGTTAGGTGAATTAAAACATATGGAATTTAGTGTTTAGTTTAAATATACAAAGTAATATCCGCAATGGGTTTGGCACCCAAGGCGTTTTGAACTGGTGATTCAATATTGTATCCACTTGAGCATTTCAGAACCACCTGGCATATCATTAATACTTATTTTATAAGAGAGAGAGAGAGAGAGAGAGAGAGAGAGAGAGAGAGAGAGAGAGAGAGAGAGAGAGAGAGAGAGAGAGAGAGAGAGAGAGAGAGAGAGAGAGAGAGAGAGAGAGAGAGAGAGAGAGAGAGAGAGAGAGAGTGAGTGTGTGTGTGTGTGTGTGTGTAAAGGAAATGTTTACACTTTGGGTGGAATTTGAGATCAGAATATACAAAGGATGCAGGTGAATGATATTAGCCTGGTACCCTGCCATTTCTGCCAACTTGATGTTCTAAACAGATGAAAATAATAAAACCAGAATTACAAGACTATCTTCAGGATTGCTGCAATAGTTAGTTAGCATTAAGAATGGAAAACATTTCAACATTCTGAAATATAAAGACTAAGCTTTGTTGTATAAATTAAAATCTAGGAGCAAAGCTGAAAGGAGTTGCCTGTTGGTAGGGAGTCAATGACATATGAGGGTGGGCTGAAAAGTTCATTGGCTAACTATGAATGAGTGATGCCAGAGCTGTAAAATCTTGCATGCATTGATTTTAACTCTCTTTTTATCTAAAAACTGCAGTGTCTCTTTCCAGATAAATTGACATCTGACCGTTCAAAGATGGCTTCAAAAGTAACTAGTAGTGACTTCTCTTGAAAATGGACAAAACTGGGTATTGTGGTGTGATATCGAGTACCCGCAAAAAAAGGGTTTAGCTCCAAAAACATAAATGCTGACATTTTGCTACATTAGGGGATGATGCTCCAGTTTTATCAACAGAGCAAAAGTAAGAAGCTGAATTTAGGAGGGGAAGGGATAGTTTTGAAGATAACCCAAGATCCGGATGTCCTGCAACTACCACTACTGAGGAAAACAATTGATCATGTTCACCACATGGTGATGGAAGACAGGTGATTTACTATAAAAAAAATGACCAATGCTATTAAGACATCCTGTGAGAGAGTTCAGAATATTCTGTACAATGAACTTGGCATAATAAAGTGGCTGTCTGTCATGTCTTCAGACACATGATCAAAAGCATATGGGGTTGATTACATCATGGGAAAATCTGACATTGTTTGAGGCAGATCCTGCTGGTTTCTTTGAACGTTTCCTAACCCTAGATGAGTGTTGGGTTCATCACTTTGAGATAGAGACAGAAACAATCTATGCAGTGGAAACACCCTTCCTCACCTGCTCTAAAGAAGACCAAAGTTGTTTCATTTGCAGGGAAGGTGATGGCCTCAGTTTTTTGGGATGCAAAAGGCACAGACTATCTTCAAAAGGGATACACCATCAATGGAGAGTGTGATGCCAACTTGCTGAGCCAGTTATGAAAGTTTATCGAGACCAAACACTCAGAAAAACTGACCAAAGGGGTCTTGTTTCTTCATCAGGGAAACACTTCAACATACAAGTCCTTACTTTCAATGACTGTGGTTCTGAACTGGTTGATTGCCTTCCCTTTTCTCCTGATTAGGCCATATCTGATTATCATCTGTTCTCCAACATGAAGAACACTTGGCCAGGAACAAGTATTGAAGTGATGATGATGTCATATCTGCTGTTAATGACTTAGTTTGACCAACAGGAAGAAAGCTTCTTCACCAATAGGATCCAAGCACTGCAACACTGATGAAAGAAGTGTGCGGACCACAAGGGGGACTATGTTGAAAAATAAACCTCATTTGGTCACATTCCATGAGAGTATCTTGGTAGGCTTATGAATTTTTCAGCCAACCTTTGTAATTCCAAAGTATATTTGTCTTGAGTAAACTTGAAATAAAACATTTTATGACACCTAGCAGATGTAGTGGCCACAGAAGCCTATATATACATTGGTTTCTTTTTGCAGGGAACAAGAGTAATTTTTGTAAGGAAAAGATTAATGTCATGAGTCTCAATTTTTTTGCTCAAGTGAGTTGAGTACGACTTGTTGGATGCACATTGCACACATCCAAAGCACATAGAGCTGGACATGATTGCACAGTGACAGTGCACAAATATTGGAAAAGTGAGTGCAGATGATTAAACCAACCTCAATATTTGACTGTCAGTTTATTCTATCAACCCCAGAAAGATAAAAATTCAGGTGAAATTTAAACTAACAATGTAAAAGGATGTAACTAAATACCACAACATATTTTGTTTGGCATACTAACAAGGGGTGGGCTTTAGTCAATGATATCAACCTTGGTATTTTATTTTATTGACCCCAAAAGGTTGAAAGGCAAAATTGACCTTTGCAAGATTTGAATTCAGAATGTAAAAAGCCATAAGTAAATACTGTAAGGCATTTTGTGCAATGCTCTAATGATTCTACCAAATAATAACAATTGTTTCTAACATAGGGGGAAGACTAGGAATTTGAGGGACAGAAATACTTGATTACATTGGTTTCAAATTTTGGCACAAGGCCAGCAATTTCAGGAGGGGCTAAATTGATTACATTGATCCCAGTCCTCAACTCTTATTTTATCAACCCCAAAAGGATGAAAAGTAAAGTTGGCCTAGGTAGAATTTGAAACCTGAATGTTAAGATGGACGAAATGCCACAAAGCATTTTACCAGTGTGCTAATGATTCTGCTAGCTTGCTGCCTAATAGTTGATTATATTGATCCAGTGCTTGACTGGTACTTTATTTTACCAGCCCCAAAATGAAAAAAGGCAAAGTTGATCTAGACAGGATTTGAACTCCAAATATAAAGGACTAAAACAAAATACAAGGCATTTTGTTTCAAACTCTAATGATCCAACCAATCTACAATCCTGATAACACATTTTAAAGAGAGATACAGTCAGTTAAATTGATCCCAATATATGAATGCTCCTTATTTTATTCCCCTGGAGCAGTGCTCCGCTACTAGTATGCTGTGGCACATTGGTGTGCCACAAGAAAATGCTAGGTGTGCCGCAGTGTAACCTGAATACAATTATTTTCCCTGTATTTTTAGTTCAGGTGTGCTGTTGAATTTTGAAAAGAAAACAAGTGTACCACAAGTCAAAAAAGGTTGCGGAGCACTGTCCTGGTGGGTCAAAAAGTAAGATGAAAAACAGTGTGTACTTGTTCCACTCCTCTATTTCTCCCGCCTTTCCTACTCTGCCACCTTATTTTAGAGAAACATTACAAAAATGGTATCATACCTTTGGAGTAATTTTGATTTTTGTGGTCCAATCTCCACCATAGTCACCACCTGGCCTTTTGATAAATTCTGTCCGGATTGTATATTGGTCTTCAACAATCTCTTGGATTCCAAAGTTGACACCATCATGCTTAAGCCAACCATAACGCAAGAGGTTGTCCCCTTGGTCACACCAATGACGCACTGGTGGCGGCATGTTTCGTGTAAATTCTGTCATCCACATCATTCCAACAACAGGAGAACTGGGACTTCGAGTTTTCAGGCTGCAAAAGAGAGAATATAATATAATTAATCAAATATGAGTTAAAAGCAGCTCAAGGAATATAAGCAATATCGAACACATACACAAAGTATGTGTTTTGCTAGTTTATGAGCAGGCTGCACTTATAGGCATAAGAGAGTATATTCTCTTCATGCACCTGGGGTTAAAATACCTGAATGTCATAGACAAGTCACAAAAATGAAACATCAATGTCTATTGCTCCTGACTGGGATCCAATGTGAGTTATCTCACTTGTCTATGGCTTCCAAGTGTTTTAGCACAAGGTGCATGAAGATAATATATTCTCTTATGCCTATAAGTGCAGCCTGCCCTCTAACTAGTAAAACACATACTTTGTGTATGTGTGTTTGATATTGTTAATATAATTAGTATATTTTGAATAGTGGTACAAAAAAAAAAAAATGAAGTTATAAAGTTCATTTTTTTTCCCAAGTTCACTGAAATACTACTTCAATAATGTGATGTAGTAACAAACAGAATCAGGAGTGTAACACAAATCTGACTTGCTAAAATCTTACTTGTTACTCTGCATCAACTTCGACAGAAATGTAAAAATAAATGGTTTCTTTTGATAAGGCATGGAGTGTAGATTTAAAAACGAAAGAAGAAAAATATGATGTGATGTTTTCACCTTTTAAAGGATATTAACAGCATAAATAAAGTGAAACAGTTTTAACCATGAAGCAAAATCACACAGTCAAGTTTATCTTTCACTTTGCAGCACACAACAGAGAAATCTAAGAATTTCCAAGTCAATGAGACAGCCCCTAAATGGTTGCTTAATATACTAGAAATAACAACCAAGTTCCCTCAAATCACACACTACTATCTTAGAAATGGATATGTTGGCTAATGTGGGCCTGCGTTTCCTGTACACTAGAAAACGATGGCTGATATGCCAACCATCAGAAGAAGTGCTTAATAAGGACATGTAAGAACTTTGTTTCTTTTGACAAGACACAAATTTAAATATTTTAATAGGGTGAGGAAATAAAGATGCTGTTATGCTGATGCCTTTCCCAGTAGCATTGGGGAATTAAGTGAAAGTGGATCCCATCACAATGGTCATTAATTATATGATGCTATAGGCATAGAGTAACAAAGCATGTAAGTTTGTGATACGATAAAGAAGTATTGTTTGATACAGGATAACTTATCTCATGGGAAGACAATTACTCTTTAGCCTTGGTTCACAAATAATTAAGGAAATGGAGGCTTGGTAGATAGAAACTGTATAGAAGCCTGTTGGTTGAACTGCATATGTAGACGCAAAAGGCCAATGTTTTCATACACTGTGTCATGCTGCTTCTGACTGAGGATTATGTTAAAAATACAAGAGTGTCTGTGACATATTCAACCATGTGTACCATGAGATGATAAGTAGGTAGTTCCACGATTGAACAACAGGAATGCTTAGAGTCAAAAGTGATGTGTGATCCATGATCATGATCATGATCAATCATGATCACATGGTGTATTGAGATGCTGTATAGCAGTAAAGAATATGAGTTTATGATAAGTAAATATTATCCAATATGGGATAATGTAGAATAACCCATCTAATGGGCAGATAAGATGCTCTTTACTAATGGCTCACAAAATATCTAAGAGATGGAAAAGTTTTATAAGAATAATACCTCAACACACACACACACACACACACACACACACACACACACACACACACACACACACACACACATACACACACACACACACATTGAAAAGGTTAAGAGTTTCACACGAGTAAATTTATATTAAAAACATAAAGAAGAAAATGCTTTGAAAACTTTATCATGAATAAAAGAAAGATAATATTTACATTTTTATCAAAATACACATATTTTGATAAAAATGTAAATATTTCTTTCTTTTATTCATGAAAAGGTTCTCAAAGCGTTTTCTTCTTTTCATTTTTAATATACATGTATGTGAAAGTGTGTTTGTGTGTGTGTGTGTGTATGTATGTGTGTTCATGTATGTGTGTGTGTTCATGTATGTATGCATATGTATGTGAATGTGTGTGTATGTGAAAGTGCATGTATCTATCTATGTGTGTGTGTGTGTGTGTGTGTGTGTGTGTGTGTGTGTGTGTGTGTGTGTGTGTGTGTGTGTGTGTGTGTAGACAGAAACACTCAAGTTTGTGTTTCAGCACACAGTAAAAGAAGGGAAAATTTTTGAAATTGAACCCCTACTGTCCATGCCCTTTTCAAAGTTGTAATTAGTAGCATAAAGTGAAATAGCTTATTGGAGAAACCCTTTTCACATAAAATATATTAAAATAGCTTTCATATTACTCAATCTTTTCTAAATTTTAGGCTTCATGCCTATCCTAGGAACGGGCATTGCTGCCACTGTTACCACAAATAGTATTGTTAAACTTTCCTGTCATCTTTTCAGAGAGAAGCAGGGTGTGTGTGATAAAACAGAGTGCCAATAATATACTAGAGTAAGTTTAATTGCAATTTTCACTGTCCCCCCACCACCTCAATGTGTGACATTGTACCATGTTAGAAATCATCATTACTAGCATTGTTATTTCATTAAAAGGTTGAGTGTTTGGTTTTTTTCATGCTATGATCATAACCCCAGCTAATTCCTTCCTAGGTTTCTCCTTAACTATGTTCATCCCTCACACTGTGAAAACATATCGTTTCCTGCAAATGAGAAGTGTTAGCTCTCTCAACTGGCAATTCTTTGTTAAAATGTAACTGATCATCAAAAAAAGTTAAACAACTGCAATTAAATTTACAACTTCTATCTAACCAATCCAAACACACACACACATGAAAATAACAGCTCTATCAGTAACTGTATTGCAGTCTAATTCACAGCCAAACTGCATACTATCTCATCTCTCAATGAATCTTAAGGAAACAAGAGCTCATTATACTGGCAGAGGTTATACCACCCTGTCTTAACTGAAGATATCACCAACAAAAGAGCTTCAATGTTGCTTCATAACCTGCTAGAAAGAGTAAACAAACCTCACTCAAATTACATCCCATTGTCTTAAAGAAAAGACACAGTGGATAATGTGATCCTAGATACACTGCATGGACAAAAAACAAGAGGATGGAAGTCCAGTGTTTTAAACATTTGCCTTCTTTCAGAGTGAAGGGATGTAGAAGCAGATATCATGGTTACAGAAAGGTGAAATGAACTTGAGATCAAGCCATGCTTCATTGTGAGTCTGGGAAATACATTTATATTTACATGGTCTCAATGCACCTAGCTGTTGTGATTATGTAGCAGAACATCATGTTGTTAGTGGCATCCTATAAAAGACTGAAAGGAAGATTAATTTTTCATCTGATTAACATGAAACTGGAGTTAAGCAGTACTGGATTCTTAGAAAGCTCTTTGAATGAGAGAGGATTAAGAGGCATTTACGTTTTGGATATTTCTGCCAACTCAGCGCCCTGAAATCCTTGTCATTATAAGATATGGATGTAATAAAACAAAGAAAGGAACAAAAACAACAAAATTAATTAATGACCAAGTTGCTGTTGGATATTATTTGGCAGTGTGAGCAGAAGCAATATTGTGGTTCAAGTGGTCATGTCTATGGAAATGAGAGTGGTGATGGAAGGTAGAAATAGAAAGACAGACATGTAGAAGTATCATCGAAATGCTATAGCAGTAATACTTGCATTAGACACAAACATCAATGAGAACATAGATGAAACACATGTGGAATATTAATTGGATAGGAACCATATATGGGCATAAACTAATGAGTGGTTGAGAATAAATATTGTAATATCGAAGAAAGGAGAAAAGTGGGGAAAGAGAAAGCAGACGATAAAGGGAGGAAGAAAAGAATGAAAGAATAGGGTGGTGGGAAATTGACAAAGAGGAACGCGAGAGTGTAAGAGGAGCAGAGATCTTATATATATATATATATATATATATATATATGAGAAGTAGAGATCTTATATATATAAATATATACACACACACACATGAATATATATTGCTAGAAAGTGAAAGGGTGTGTGTGTGTGTGTGTGAGAGAGAGAGAGAGAGAGAGAGAGAGAAAGAGAGAGTAATAATAACAAAATTACTTGCAAAACTTGAAAGATAACAGTAGCAACAACAACTAAAATAAAACATTCACCCTCCTTTTAATTTTAGTGTGTGTGTGTGCGTGAGTGTGTGTGTGTGTGGTCTATGTCCACTAGTTGATGTAAGTTATTACTATATGTTTGTGCGATGTCAGTGTTTATAAAGATAAATAGATATTTTATTTGACTGTCTACAATAATATGATAAAAAAGCATATATATATATATATATATATATATATATATATATGCATGTATATTTATATGTATATTTATACGTATGTGTATATGTATATGTACAAGCTGAGCATTAGACAAATCACAAAGGCAATGTTCTTAACATAAGCTGTCTTCCAGAACATTCCTTTTCATAAGAAATAACTTCAGTACAGGAAAGTAACATAAAATAGCCTAAAAATAAGTACAGAAGAATTTTACACACATGCACACATATGCAACAGAGATAAAAACAATAAATAGTAATTGTGTGTTTGTGTTTTATATATATATATATACATACACATATATGTATATGTATATATATATATATATATATATATATATATATATATATATATATATATATATATATATATGTATATATATATATACACACACACACACACACATACATACATACACACACACATATATATAAATTTTGTTTCTTTTCTATGTTTTCTATGTTTCACCTTGCATATAGCCCTGTCTAGTCTAAGTGATGGGATAATTCAAAGTGATACAAAACATCGGTTCAAAGCATTATAAAACAGTAGCAATTCAAGCATAGTAAAAAAGAAAAAAGTTCCATGTATTTGTAGAACGTATTATACAAATGTTCATGTATCAACGTTCATTAAGTAATTCAGGTGTCGAAAATATATTATACATACAGAGATACACACACACACACACACACACAGAAATTATGTTTGTGAATTACTGTTTCTCTTACTGTGGCACAATGGTTAGAGCAAATAGTATTGCTATGGTAAAAATGAGAGAGAACATAAGTATGTTTTTTTTTATGGGATTATTAATTCAGCCTAAAACATATCTAATAGTTTAGACATGCTGACATGAGTGAAGCAAAACAGTTTTCTCCTGGTTAATGACTCAATAACTCATGGACAACTGTATGGTGACTCGAGTATGTAAAGTAAAGCTATAGAGAAGTGAAAGAGTAAATAACTCTTCCTTCTATGATATTGTATGTAGACTTGGAATAGTCCATTGCTTGGGTTGGTTTATTTCTTGAATGATTTTGATGTCTGTTACAAAATGTTCAGTCTAGGATATATGAGGTGGTATCAAAAGGTTCCCGGACTAGTTATGTTAAATAAAAATTAACTTCTTTATCTAAGTTTTAACATCCTCTCCTTCGAAATAGTTACCTTGTGAAGCAATACACCAGTCCCAGCATTCCTGCCACTTTTGGAATCCGGCCTGGAAATCGTGAGACAAGGACCTTCTGCAATTTGCTCTGGATCTTGACAATGCTGTTAAAAACAGCAACCTTTGAGCTGCATTTTCATCTTGGGGAAGAGATGGAAGTCCACAGGTGCTAAATCTGGTGAATATGGTGGGTATGGAAGCGATACCATGTTGTTTTTGGTGAGAAGCTCACAAGTGAGGAGAGTTTGGTGAAAAATCCAATTTTTCATGTTCCACAGATCTGGTCACTTTCGCCGAATGTCCTCTCTCAAATGCTTCAAAATGTCATGGTAGAACTCTCAATTGATGGTCTGGCCCTGGGGAACACATTCTCGATTCACAATACCACATTTCCAGAGGTGATGCTCATAGCAAGTCTTCCAGATCACTCATCATCTTCCAGGGATGTCCTTCCACTTTTGAAGCACCTGTGCCACTCGAAACATTGTATACAACCCATTGTCTCATCATTATAAGCTTGCCGAAGCATGCTGAATGTCTCTGTAGCAGACTTCCCAAGTTTAACGCAGGATTTCACGTTGACTCTTTGTTCCTGTCCATGACAAAATCACAGACTACACCATACACGTGATCACAAAAACACAAATTTCACAACTTACAAAGTAAACACAGTGATGTCACTTAGCACACTGCCTCATGAAGGTCACTGCAAGTTCTCACTGTGCATGAAACTGTGTGCTGCCATCTGTTGGCATGCTACAGAACTAGTCAGGGAGCATTTAGATACCACCTCACAGATGGGTCAAGTCTATGTTGCAAAACTGCTATTAGCAATACTTTTCATTCAAAACAATGTAGTTTTAGCAGTAGACCTGTTTTTCCTGTGGAGTACAGTTTTTTTTAAAAGAAAATTTCTGAAGTTTGTTGTTGTCACACTAGTAAATTGGTTCAAATAGTGCAGTTGCTGTTGTCAATGAATGAGTGCGGCATGGATTGGATCTCAATTAAATAAGACACAGCTCAAATCTATGGGGGTAAGTTCATATCATTGGCATGGTAAGAATATAGTTTTCTTCTTTATCAAAAATAATTTGCTACAAACACATACAAGAGAAATAAGTAAAAAAGGAAAAAAAATTTTAAAAAGACAAATTAGAATGGATTGGAAATAAAAAGAGGAAGTGAAGAAAGAAAATAAAATCAAGAAAAATGTCAGTGATTGGGTGGAAGCACCATATGTCTTCCACCTATGATTAAATTACATCTGTTTTGTTGTAAATAAAAGCTATTTCACAGTTGTTTGAATAAGGACAGTGTTTTAGGTTTCACAATTGCTACATCTAATGCACATGCTTACCAAAAACATGCAATCTAACATAGCTTGTACTTTCATTTTGGCATGTTGTCTTTTAGTATTTTTTAAGAAAAAGATCTGTTTTGCAAAAACATAATTTTTCTTGAACTGGGTGGCCTGTATTAGGTGAGCTCATTTGTTTTATAAAACAGATATGGAGAATACTTCTTGATATGTTTCTATTCTCTCAAATGGCTGGGTAGTCTGTAATATAGCTGATTTTGAAAAACCTCATTTCAAAGGAAATTGGTAATTTATTAGATGAAATCATAAATAAACAATTAGGGAAGACTTAATTTTAAACAAATCTATGATAATCAGAACACCAGATTGCTACTCAGTGATCCAGTGTGGCTATTCTACTTTTTGCACACATTCTTGTATCCATTTTCTGGATCTTTTCAGTGTAATTCAATACCTTGTGAGCAGTTCCTTTAGACAGCATACCAATATTTAGATATGGCTAAACATTGGTAAAATACAAGAATATTGCTGTACCCACAGAAAGGAATTATTTTGTTTAATTTTATAACAAAGATAGCTTTTAAAATTTTAGGCTTGTTAGTTTAACAATTTAAGCCTACTTAATTTTTGTATCTATTTATACACCCCACCCACTGAAAAATGAGATGTTATTTACCACTTCCTATTCTTTCCATCTTTTTATAACTTATATTCAACATACAAGCAACGGTATAAATAGTATCACTGTTTGAATCCCAAAAATAATACTTGCTGCTTTTTCCCCCCTGTGTTTAGAGTTTATTTGTTTGAATTAAGCCAGTCTAATATATTAATTAATTCACAGTTTAATTTTTCATAAAGAGTTTAATGTCATTCTCATTGATGACTACATTTGTATCATCAGAAAAGTAGAGATCTAAATTTGTGATTGCACACAAATCATTTATATAAATTTGTTAACAGGACTGACCAAAGTATTGATCCCTTAGAGAAATTTTATTAGTTTCTGAAGATCCAAGGCTACTGGACTGAGTAAGGTTTCTTGAAATAATAGGAGAGAGTGTTAGAGAATATTACATGCAGAACCTTTTACCAACACATGATGTTTTCTAGAATGTTTGAAAAACGCTATGAAAAAAGCTCAAGTCATCATCATTTAAGTATAGGAGCAATTTACACATATTTCAATTTTGTTGGAAAAAATCCAACTTCATGGATAGGTACAAAAATCAAGGGACTGAAAGAGGAAGTGACTTAATTAAGAATAACAATATTTCATCACACCTTGTAGGAGTCTTATTATTTGCAGTTATCATCACCACATCATAAAAAAGTAATTTGCTTAATTCTTTTTAAGGTATTGACTAAAATACTTTGAAGATTGTGAAACATTCTCACCAACATTTTCATGGAACAGGTTGAACCCCATGGCTTCTTTGGTTTAACATGTCACATTTTTCCATTAATGAGGAATATGTCAGGAAGAGATTTATGGATCATTCTTCTATTTAGATCATCATTTTCAATGTTCCAAGTTTGTTTTATATTATGTTTATACTTATCTACTTTCCCAGTATAGCATTAATCTTCTGCTGTTTACATTATTTTTAAAAATAATACATTTTTGTAACATTTGAACATTAAGAAGGCTAGATGACATTCTCACCTTAAAGATCTATTGGCAGATATCTTTATAGAAAATATAACTGACCCTCCCCTCTCTTGTCAAACATGGCTGTCAGTTGTAATATTTCAAGTTACATTTTATTTCACTTTTATAGTAGAGATGCCTTAAAGGCATTGACAAATATGTTGAGAAATTTATCATATGCTTTGTGTCAAGCTCATTTAAGACTCTATAAAGTTTTCTTGTGATAAAAGTTTAAGAAATGCTTTTAGATTAGTTTTACCACAAAATCTACAGAACTTGGATTTTTTTAGATTGTTGAATTTCTTTACTCAATTGTATAGTGGATATTGTCTCTACTATTATTACACAGGATTTATGAAGCAGTATTCTTAAAGATACTTGTTGGGTTGTTTATAACTTGCAAAAATCATTGAGAAAATGTGCAGTCAATAAATTTAGAAGCATTTCAGTCATTATAATAAGATTGGTGATAAAGTAGTAAAATATATATGCTTTTGTTTTGTTTTAAAATGCTTTTAAGGGTATCTAGGAAAATGACATATTCAACCTGTAGAGGATGATAAACTACTCCAATAATAATGCTCTGACACTTATCAATTTCAATCTCATATATTGATCGATAAACTATGAGAGATCTTGTCATATTCTACACTGTTATGCTTCTAAAACTCTACACAACAAACTTCTTGTTTAGAATCATTGCATTGACTATAATCAGGACATTGGGAAAATACTGCTTAAGTTACCTTAACACAAACAACGATATCCAATCCAGAAAAGCCAAATTTAAACCCAAATAATGCTACAAATCAGAAGAATTAATATCAAAGACAAACAAAAATGTGTTATAATCAGACTACAAAGACGCTAAAGTCAAAGAGAAAAGAACAGAAAAGTCAAAATGAAGAAAATGCTGAAGTCAAAAGAAATGGATGCTAAAACCAAAGGAGTGCCAAATAAAAATATAGCATAATGTGACAATTATTTACATAGAATAATGAAGCTAAATTATATGAATGTTGAAGTGGTAATTACATATAGTGGTAATTACATATAGAAACTGCTGATATTATTAGTGTTGTGTTAAGGTGATAAGTTAGCAGAACTGTTAGTGTGTGGGAGAAAATGCTTAGCACATTTCTGTATGTTCTGAGTTCAGATCCCACCGAGGTCAAATTTACCTTTCAGCCTTTTGGGGTCAATAACATAAAATATCAGTCATGTACTGAGGTGATGTATTGGCTAGCCTTCCTCTTCTTTCTAAAATTGCTGATCATGTGCTAAAATTTGAAACAGTTATTAGTGTAGTTATTCAGACCCCTGGTCAGGCTTGATCAAAACACATCTGCGGTTAAAAATGTTCCAGTTGTGGCCATCTTGTCTTATTTTCATTCAAAACTATACTATCCAATAAGTTCTTCCATTTTGAGGGAAATTTGGTTCCTATTTCTAGGAGACTGAGTGAGCACATACAGGCTTCTTTGCTGGCTAGAAGCGTTGTTGTTGCTAAAGTTGATAATAGGGTTGTGGTTGATGATAATTGTGATGTTTTTAATCTTTCTATTATTATTGTTGTTGATGTTATTCTTGGTGGCTTTGGCAATTAAGGTTATGAGATGGTGATTATGTTAATTATGTTTAAGGTTGTGGTAGAGCTAATGTTGTTTATTATGTTAACTCTGGCTGTGGTTGAGGTAGAGCTAATGCTGTTGTTTAGCCTCAGGTAAGTTCTGAGTGATTCAATTAGTAGTGGTAGTAGTGACGATGATGGTGAGTGTGGCATTCTTATCATTTATCTCCAAGTCAGCTATGATTGATCCTCTTAGGCAATGGAAATAGCGACAATGATAATGTTTGTGATGGTGAGGTTGTTTAACTCCAGGTGAATCCCGAGTGAACAGATCTAGGATCATAAGTCCTCCTCTCACACTTATTCATTTAGATGACTATCCATGTAATAAATCTGCTTGAGCTAACTTGGGGCTAAACAACAAAAGGGCAATGATGATGATGAACCAATGATGGATCCTGTATGTGGTCACTTGACTTGTTAGAAATAGTAGCCAAATTTACTTCTAATCACATCTTACTGTTGTAAATAAGAGGACACATTAGATGATGTAGACAATGTAAACCTACATAACATTTGAAAGCTGTAGTAGCCATGGATGAAATGCTCTGGAACTTAGTTCTGCCCAATCAAGACTTATTTAGGACTAAAACAATAACAACCACTTTCTGTAATTGACTCTGTAACTGTTTCTTCATTTAATCAAAGCTCAGTCTTCTCTTACTATCAATTCTGCTATTTTATATCTCAAACTCTATCTTTTTATATTCTCATTAACCCTGGTTCTATTTACAGTCATTCTTTTGTCTAACCTTAGTTCAACTTCAAGTTAGCCCCAGTTTTCCTCTGTTTAGTGTAAGAACTCCCTTTATTTAAATTTAACTCTGAAACATCAATCCTATTTTTGTTTTCACTTAACCTAAGCTCTACTTTCATTTAGTCCTTTATTTTTTTGTTAGTTTGAAGCTTAATAACTGCTGAAATTCCTCTCCATTTAATCTTAACTTAAACTCAAATATACCCTGCTGTTTAACCTTACAGCACTCACTTAGTTCACAGTAGCTCTGTCCGTAGCCCAAGATCCATCTTCATTTAAACTAATCTTTGTTATTTATAAATCATGAATTCTGAATAGTTATCCAGAGGTAGAATAAGGTGGACTGGAAGCAAAGCTAAAGGAAATTACTATAACATCAGTGTAACAGGTAACTGAAGATAGCAGCCACTCAATTCTTAGTCAACCTTAGCTTAGTAGTTTACTTCACCTTAGTTCTAACCTTACATTTAGTCAGAACTTTCTTTCTAATTCACCCAAACTTTGCCTCTGGTTAACCTAAAATATCTGTCTACTTTGTTTGACTTAACACCAGGCATTCAGTATAGAGAACTGAAATGGCAGTTCAGAAAGACAATGCACAAAAAGGGAAAAAAACAAAACAAAAGAAGAAAAAAACATCAACCAACAATAACAGGGTATTGCAAAAGAAAAGAAAGCACTGCTGTCCTATGGGTCCCATAATTTAAAAGAACGGCGCCATTCTGCTACATTTCCAATCTCTAAAGAACTTTCCAGCAGTTTGCAGCCAATAAGGATTCTGTTGAGGGCAAAGATAAAAGAAGCAAAGAAATAATGGCTTGCCCTTGTTCTTGGAAAGATGTTTGGCTATAAGCAGCATAGGCCAGATAATTCTATAGAACTTAACATACTCTCCTCCCACTGTAGTACTTAAAAACATTCGACAATACAAATTCCTGTTTTGAATGGTTAAATGTTGCTATTGAAAATGATGATAATGATGATGGTAGTGATAGTGGTGTTTGTAGTAATAATGGTATGCCACCAGGGAAGATGTCGATGCGAATATGATGATGATGATGATGATAACGGTAGTAAGAAAATGATGTTGATATTAATGATGGTGGAATTGGTGATGGTAGGAATGGTGATAATAGTAAAGATGAAGATAAGTGTGGTAAATAGAATGCTTCAAATTACTGCACAAGCTTTACTATATTGCATATTGATGTACTGAATGATGCAGTAACTGTTGTAGTAGCTACTGTACTATATCATAATATAGTACTGTGCTGGCAGTTAGTGTAGTTAATGTACAGCATAGTATAATAATGTAATACTGATGATTACTATATTGCTATGATAGCTATTTCATTATATAATCCTATACTGTACTGACCGGTGGGGTAGCTAATGTCCAATACTGTCCAATACTATACTACTGATTATTGTAGTAGTTATTATATTGTACATTTCTATACTTGCACTTTTGTTGACACTTTTTCCAGGTACTGATATGTATAGTTCTGGTAGCCACTCTGATGCATAGCATTGTATCAATAATTGTAGCATATATATTATTATACCATATAACACTGGAGTGTTGATGTAGCTATTGGTTTATATCATATTGAGCTGATTAGTGTAGTTATTGTACTGTATAGTACAGTACTAATGTAGCAGTTAGTATATAGTGCTGTGTAGGTTGTCATAAGTACTGTATGATACTGTGCTGGTTGTAGTAGTAGTAGTAGCCACTAGTGTAGTAGATATCATACACTATAGTGTTGTGATGGTTATTGAGGTAACTGTTGTAGTGACTAGTGTGCTGTATATAACAGTACTGACTGTTGAAGTGATGCTTGAGACATGCTTATTTAGGAAAGCATTTCAATCCAAGAAGATATTTTAAGACTAAAGAACATCATGGTGGAGTCATTGTAGCCTTTAAAAACTTATATGCTGTTAAATTCACTTTTACTTCATTAGTATAATTTAGTAGGAGTAATAGTAGTTTAGTATTAAGTATCAGAAAGTTTTCCATTATACAACATCAGGTTGGTCACTTATATTCTATTGTATCTATTAAACTCAATTCTTGTCCCACTTCTTAGAGGTTGTGGTGTGAATTGCTGACAAATGTCAAAAAGGCCAATTTAATTGCGATAAGCAAAACTGTAATTCAAACTGGTATTTACATTGGAAATGCCAAGACCGAACAATTGTCCTTCTTTACATACATACATCATCATCATCATCATCGTTTAACGTCTGCCTTCCATGCTAGCATGGGTTGGACGATTTGACTGAGGACTGGTGAAACCGGATGGCAACACCAGGCTCCAATCTAATTTGGCAGAGTTTCTACAGCTGGATGCTCTTCCTAACGCCAACCACTCAGAGAGTGTAGTGGGTGCTTTTACGTGTCACCCACACGAAAACGGCCACGCTCGAAATGGTGTCTTTTATGTGCCACCCGCACAAGAGCCAGTTCAGGGGCACCGGCAACGATCTCGCTCGAAAAACCTCATGTGTCACTCGCACAAGAACCAGTCCATGGGCACTGGCAACGATCCCACTCGAAAGACCCCATGTGTCGCCTGCACACGAGCCAGCCCGGGGGCACTGGCAACGACCTTGCTCGAAAAACCTCATGTGTCACCCGCAAGCCGGCCCAGGGGCACCGGCAACGATCTCGCTCGAAAGATTTCATGTGTCGCCCACACATGAGCCAGTCCAGGGGCACTGGCATCGATCCCGCTCGAAACATTTCATGTGTCACCCGCACAAGAGCCAGTCCAGGGGCACTGGTAACGGTCTCGCTCGAAAGATATCACGTGTCGCCCGCACATGAGCCAGTCCATGGGCACTGGCAACGATCCCGCTCGAAATATTTCATGTGTCGCCCGCACATGAGCCAGTCCAGGGGCACTGGCAACGATCCCGCTCGAAAGATATCATGTGTTGCCCACACATGAGCCAGTCCAGGGGCACTGGCAACGATCCAGCTTGAACGATTTCATGTGTCACCCGCACATGAGCCAGTCCAGGGGCACTGGCAACGATCTCGCTCGAAAAACCTCATGTGTCACTCGCACAAGAGCCAGTCCATGGGCACTGGCAACGATCTCGCACGAAAGATATCATGTGTCGCCTGCACATGAGCCAGTCGAGGGGCACTGGCAACGATCCCGCTCGAAAGATTTCATGTGTCGCCCGCACATGAGCAAGTCCGGGGGCACTGGCAAACGATCCCGCTCGAAAGATATCATGTGTCGCCTGCACATGAGCCAGTCCAGGGGCATTGGCAACGATCCCGCTTGAAAAATTTCATGTGTCGCCCGCACATGAGCCAGTCCGGGGGCACTGGCAAACGATCCCGCTCGAAGCATTTCATGTGTCACCCGCACATGAGCCAGTCTAGGGGCACCGGCAGCGATCTCGCTCGAAAGATACCTTGCTAAGAAATAAATGACACAAATAAATGCAATAAGAAAATAAGGTAAAAACTCTCAATGACATATATAAACTAATGAGCTTTGGGACGACTGGAAAGATTGATCTATGAGCACCAAGACAAAGATACACTTCTTCAAGTGTCCAGTCTAGGCAGCGATCTTATATGGTCATGAAACACGAACCCTAAAAGTAGTTGATGAGAAGAAATTGATAGTTTTTGCAATTTGGATATACAGATTTATCGCCGGAGTGTCATATTCTGAAAAGTAAAAACAATAATTTCATCCTTGAAAAAATTCTGTAAACTGTTATCCAAAAGAAACTTTGCCCATTATTTTGGAAACAACTTAAGAACTGATAACACGCTGTACTTGAAGGCAGAGTAGAAAGAAGACCCTCCTGCGGCAAACAGGACAACTTTACAGAGATGCAAGAAGTTTGACTGTTGGTAGAGTACAGTGGAAGAAAGTGGTCACAGAGGTTCTGACAGAGTATGGCATGTGGTGATAACGATTATGATGATGTGGGCATCTTGGATTCACTTTTCCTTCTTTCTTCTTTTTTTTTCTATGACACTCTCTGTTTATCTCACTCACTTTCTGTTCCTCTTTATTTGTTTTTACATTGTATTAGTTACACTGTTGTACGATGCTGCTCTATAATCACTGTAGTAGTAGCTACTGAACTGTATGACATTGATACTGAACCATTCAGTAAGGTAAAAAAAAAAAAAGGTTGCATTACCTAGCAGTTATGGTGTTGGCGGTCACATCTGTTAGGTTGCTGATTTGATGATGTGTTGTGTTCTTGAGCAAGGCACATCATTTCACATTGCTATAGGTCGCTTAACTGAAAATACATATCACCAGCATTTGGTGGTTAACCTTCAACATATTGGCATCCTGTTCAATGGGGTGTCTTGTATTCTCAGTCACCTAAATGCTTCAAAAAACCTCTACAAGCTCTGGCCTCATGTGTCTAGGTTCAAGCCAGACTCTCCTTCAATAGTAAAGCACAAACTAATCATCATAGCTGTTTTGGTAGTTACTTTATTGATAGTGTTGTACTAAGAGCCATCTTAGCAGCATTATAGACCCTGGGGCATACCAGTGCTCTGGGACCTAGACCCATGAAACCCCTGGGCAATTGTCTAGTATGCCTATGCCTTAAGATGGCACTGGCTGTACCAGCTATTTGAGTAACTGTTGCTGTGTTACTGGCTGCTGTTGTACTGTCTTTAAACACTGCTTCATGTTGAGGCAATGTTGGTAATATCAAGGTTTCAATCCCTGTCAATTTCTTATTGAAAGAAGTGAAGAAAAAGTAAAGTAAGCAATCTGCTGTCTTTTGACCCAATTACAGTGAGGTGGTTCCAAACATATGCTGGTCAGGTCAAACATGTCCCCAGAAGAATGGAGAGTAATATGTTGGAAAGTGTACTTGAACTTGATATCTTCATTTTCAAATCTATAATTTTTATCAACGGAACCAACTAATTATTTGCTTTGTAAGCTTGCACAATCAGGGCTGACCTGGGGCTACACAACAACAAAAACAACAACAACGACAACAACAACAACAGTTAATTAATTACCATTGATTTGTAAAAGAGAAGTATGCATGCAAAGTTCAATGAAAATAAATATCACTGCCATCCTCACCATCAGCATAATCAACATTACCACCAATCCTAAGGCCACTGCTATCACGATCTCCACCACTGTCAACACCACCATCACCACCACACCCTCACTTTCATCGACATCACCAATAACGTTGACATTGCCATCAATAACTTCATCACCAGCATCACCATCTTCTTCGTCCTCACTAACATTACCACCACCGCTGTCATAATCTTTTTTAGAATCACTCTGCTAATAACATTGGCTAATACATTAGGTTTTAATTTACACTGTCTCCCTGAAAATATAGATTAGCAGGTATTGATGAAGAACAAAGCAATCATCATCATCATCATCATCATGACCACTGCCACCATCACCACTGTGTCCATCATCTATAACCACCATATTCCCTTCTCCTAAAAAGAACCAGACATGTCTGTTTGGTTGCACCTGACATTATGCCAAAATACATAGTGTTAGGTTAGGGGCTGATACCAAATACTTTGGTGTACATTACCAGATGTGCTACAATAAATATAATTAGCACTAAAGTACTTATTATGAATCAGAAGAGGTAAAAAGGCTTATGGCTGATTGCCCTTCTTGTCATTAAGCAGTATTCC
>NC_142929.1:165471551-165474051 GCF_046866305.1 Octopus bimaculoides | reverse complement strand
ATATATATAGGGTATGAGAGGTATTGGGTCAAAAAGACTCAAAAGTGTCAGGTAATGCTGAGTAAGTGCTATGGACAGACTATAGTTAAGCTCCAGGTTCAATAATGATACGAATGAGGAGTCCAACATAGGTTGTGTATTAGCATTCATATATATAAAAATTAACAGAATGAGATAAAAAATCCAAGGCTGTGAATAGTTTTCAGAACATTCATAAAGAGGTCTTACAGCTGTTTCCAGGATATTTTATATATCCCTTTATCAGAGACGGTGTGAGAAAATGTTTAAGTAATAGTTAGTATAAAGAAGATATGAAATACAGAGTAAAGTGGAGGAATGAAAATAGACATATCTCAAGTCTGTTTTCATTCCTCCACTTCACTCTGCATTTCATATCTTCTCTATAATAACTATTACTTAAACGTTTTCTCGCAGTGTCTCTGATGAAGGGATATATAAAATATCCCGGAAACAGCTGTAAGACCTCTTTATGAATGTTCTGAAAACTATTCACAGCCTTGGATTTTTTATCTCATTCTGTTAATTTATATATATAGGCGCGGGCATGGCTGTGTGGTGAGGAAGCTTGCTTCCCAGCTACATGGTTTCGGGTTCAGTCCCACCACGTGGCACCTTGGGCAAGTGTCTTCTGCTATAGCCCCGAGCCGACCGAAGCTTTGTGATTGAATTTGGTAGGCAGAAGTTACTGCCCCGTGTGTATTTGTCTGTGTATGTGCTTGTGCCTCTCTCCCAAAGAGAGAGAGAGAGAGGGAGAGAGAGGGGGAGAGAGAGGGAGAGAGAGAGAGGGATATATATACACACACATATATATATGTATGTATACACACACACTTATGTACAAATGGAGGTATTGGTTGGAACAAACCAAATGACTTCTTTCTCTACAAAAATAACAGCTGTAGTTACTTTTAAGTTATATGTCAGTTGTACTGTTAGAAAAAACCATTTTAAGTGATATATCTGTCAACATGCTCCTCCTTCATAGATATCTGGGCAGCAGGTTACTCAGTGTTTTATGCTTATAGTCAATATTATACAGTAATGAAGGAGGGTCAAAGTTGTTTGGCTAAAAATTTTGCAACATGGTAAGCTGTTCATTTATTGGTTGTTCCTTTTTAGTGCAAGGGAAAGAATCATCATACAAGGAGTCTATTTTATTTAATTTTTCATGAGTGAAGTTTAAGCTTAATGTAATGAAGTATATTATATAATCTTTATATATTTAATTTGATTTGTTTTCCTCTTGTCATACAGAAGCTGCCAGTTTCATTAAATTGAATCTCTTCAGTACAAAGAAATTCATTAACTTCAATCTCTTCAGTACAATGTAATTAAGGGTGTATTAATTACATTACATTATTTACATTACAGAAGGAAGATATTTGACGGAAGCATTTCACTAGGGAGAAATAATTTTTGTTCATAGGTTTACATACACACACACACACACGCACACATACAGATTATGACTTTTGTTACTATGCTAGTTTGGGAGCTCAACCATCAAGAGCTGAATAATTGCAGTATGTTTCTAATTAAAAATTGAGAATGACATTTAAAGACAAAGTATTCAATATACAAAGTATAATGGGCGTATTTATTTATCAAAATAATAGCTCATATTATTATAATAGTCAAAGCACTCACCTAACAGGAGCTTAATAAGTGTTGTAATGTAAATTATATGTGTGTATATATATATATATATATATATATATATATATATATATATATATATACATATTTCCACTTTGTGTACACCATCACCAAGTAAGGTATTGATCAAGTGGTGGATCTCTGTCATGATTTGATGATGAGTGTATGTGATGAGAGATTTTCAGTGGGTTTTGATAGTCAGTTCTAGTTGTCAATCAATGGAACAGCTAACAAATTACTGTGGATGAGTCTTAGACAAAGTCTGTTTGATATTGTGTGACAATGCCGGTTGTTTGCATTACAAATATTCTTCATATGATGGACATCCACACAATTTCTGTCTTCTCAGTTTGGTCCTGAACACTTGCATTGAACGGAAACTTTGATACAAGACACATGATTCTGCAGAGTGGGATTGAACTGGGGACCTTGTAATTGCACAGCAAACTTTTTAACTCTCTCTCTCTCGCACACACACACATGAAGCTGTATGTAATAAGAACCAGATCCAGTTTTAGGGTTAAATTAGATGATTTATGACTCGTGATTTGCATTCTCTAGGCTCAAAGGTGGATGAAATCAGTATTTCAACTTCACTAACCATTTAGTACTTCCATCACATTCATTAATGAGTTATACCTTTACAGAGTAACCATCTATAACCAAACCAACAAAGAAGCCTGTTTGTAACCCCCCGACCTGCTAGAAATATCAGTTAAATTTCCCTCAAATTTCACACTACCATCTTAAAAAAAGGAAAGAAGACTACACAGAATTATGTAGTCCTCATATATAGGAGCCTCAGTTTGTCAGGATTAACCAT
>NC_142929.1:165416551-165466551 GCF_046866305.1 Octopus bimaculoides | reverse complement strand
GAAAAATCTCTCCACACACACACACACACACACACACCAATCACCATATTCAATATGCATTAAATTTTTTTTTTAAATTAAAATATTTCTCAAATAATAATAGTAAAGTTTTAATAGGAAAGTTTACTAAAAGCAAACCAGTGCAAAAAATAAATAAATCAAGTAATAACAACCAAACAAATGAAAAGAAAAGAAAACAAAACAAAATGAAACCACCTTACCCACCAGGCACCAATGGTGTTAGTCAATGTGTCGCAGAAAAGATGTGTTACCCAGCATTGAGAAACACTTAATTGCAGACCATTGTAAATTATGTGAGCCTAGAGAAATACCAGTGAAAATAATAAGAAAGCTGTAGCTTTTCTTATATCAATTTGGAGAATTGGTACAGCATTAGAACCAACTACACTGCACCAGGTAGTTACATCTCTTTAGTTACAGCTCTTTATGTCATGAATTCAGATACTGTCAATGTCAACTTTACCTTTCATCTCTAAGGGGGTCAATAAAATAAATTACCAGTGAGTCTATGGTATTATTACTATTATCATCATCATCATCATCATCGTTTAACATCCGCTTTCCATGCTAGCATGGGTTGGACGATTTGACTGAGGACTGGCGAACCAGATGGCTATGCCAGGCTTCAATCTGATTTGGCAGAGTTTCTACAGCTGGATGCCCTTCCCAACACCAACCACTCCGAGAGTGTAGTGGGTGCTTTTACGTGCCACCGACACGATGGCCAGTCAGGTGGTACTGGCAACGGCCACGCTCAAAATGGTGTATTTTATGTGCCACCTGCACAGGAGCCAGTCTGGCGGCACCATCATTATTATTATTCCGCTGAAGTTGACTCTGCCTTTCATCCTTTCAAGGTTGATAAATTAAGTACCAGTGAGACACTGGGGTTGATGTAATTGACTAGTCCCCTCCCTCAAAATTTCAGGCCTTGTGCCTTTAGTGGAAAGAATTATTATTATTATTATTAGTAAGGTGGCAAGCTGGTAGAGTTGTTAGCAGGCTGGGCTAGATGCTTAGTGACATTTCGTCTGTCATTATGTTCTGAGTTCAAATTCCATCAAGGTTGACTTTACTTTTCATCTTTTCGGGGTTGATAAAATAAGTACCAGTTGAACACTGGTGTTAATGTAATTGACTAATCTCTCCCTCCAAAATTTCAGACCTTGCACATATAATAGAAAAAATATCATTGAGTGAAAGAGCAATGCATGCCATCAAAGTGACACTGGGCTACAAATATACAAAGCCCAGTCTACACATCATGGCTACCTGTCTGACAAGGGTACACCAAGCACAAGAATCACAACTGCATATGCACAAAATGATGATTTCATACCAAGATAAGCAGCGCGTGATCTTGCATGTGAGGCCCAGTTAGAATTTTCTTCAGGCCGAGTAGCCAATATTATTATTATTATTATTATTAGGATAATAATGATGATGATTATCATCATCCTTATTATCTATTTATTAATGCAGTTTTAATGTTATAATGTTACTTGATATAAATCCTTCACTACTTGTTTGTTGTTTTCCTTTGTATTCTGCCTTTGTACTATCATGGCCCCTTGTGACTAATAAAAGAAATTATTACTATGGGTTTGGGTGGAGGTGGTATGCAGCTTACTACTTCAGAAGAGAAGAAGCCATTATCTTAGCCATAGAAATAAGGAGAAGAAACAGAATGTCTGTAAGCCTGTTGTTGGTGAGTGAACCTTTGCCAATCAGCTAGCTGCAGTCTAGGATGCTTGTGTACAGCAACAAAACTGTATCAGGTATGTTAGCAAAACTCTATGTGTCATATTTGAGCTATGTAGGGAACAGGTGACTAGTAAATTGAAGTACTATCTGTCGCTAAAGAGGATTCCTTGTTTCATATATATATATATTTCATTAATATTTAGAAGAAGTAACTTGATATCAAACTTATCAAACTTGAGTTTGATAAATGCCAGTGCATGAAACTCTTGGTCTTTGAGTCATTCTGTTGCCTCTGTTAAATATTAATAAAAAATACATCTACTCATATTTTGACTTTTATTCTTCCTGTTTGTATTACACATGCACACACACACACACATATGTGTATTTATTAAAATGCGATAAATGTTTACTGTCAGAAGAACTAATCTGGGTGGGAAGTAACCATACTCAATAAATATTTACATATATATATGTATTAGCTTGTCTTCTTATTACTCTCTCTTCCCATTATACTGTTTCTATCAAACCTCTTTAGCCACAATCCTTATGCAGCTCTCTATAATGCTTACACTTCCTATATTCCTTCCTCTTTTACTCATCCATTCCTATCACTCTAATTCTCTTCCATTACTCTTTCTTCTGCCACCTTCTGTCTCATTCATCATTCTCTTTTTCTCAGACAGATGAGCCAATCTCTGGTGGTGATGAATGAATGAACAGAGGTAACATAGGATAGAGGGGATTCTTTGGTCTTGCTGAGGCTAGACAACCTCTCTAATGCTGGTGCCATGATAAAATGCATGAAGTATGCTCTAGGAAGTGTTTAGTGACAGAATGGAAATAACACAGGTGAAAGACTCTTCAGTCTTCCTAAGGATAGACAATCTCAATAGTGCTTGTTCCACAATAAGATACACCAAGTTCATTCTGTAAAGTAGCTGACAAAAGAAAAGGCATCCAGTTGTAGAAACCATGCCAAAAATGGAATGCGATCCCTTACCTATTTACAAAGTGGTAACTCTGAATAAGAACTGACTCAGATGATGATGGTGATGAATATGTGCGTATGTGTTTAAATATATGTGTGCACTCATGCACGCGCATGCACACACACATGTACATACATATATAGAGGTCTGTCATGAGAGATCATCAGAGACTGAATCCTGGTTTTTGAGGTTTATAACTGTTTGTTGTTCATACATAAGGGAAAAGTGTAGTACAAGAGCTTTGGAGCTACAGTTGTTAATGATGATGACAATCTACTGTGTAAGATTCTAGTTACTTCAAATGATGATGATGAAGATGATGATTTGAATGTAAGTATAGAAATTGAAAGAAATGGTAGTAGTGTAATCCTTTAAAATATAGAAAGGTTAAGAGACTGAACTGGAAAAGCTTGTCATATAGTTGTTGAATATTTAAAACAAAATATTCTCCTGATAGACACTTGTGTTTCTTAATTTCCTCACTTCAGAGAAAAATTTCCTAAAACATGCTAGAAAATTATCAATTTTAAAAGAACTGAATTAAAAGCAGACAGTGCATAAAGACAATAAAGGAGACAATTTTCAGGCAAAATTGGTTCCTATAAAACTGGTATCAAGCTCTCAGAAGACAATGAAAGTCAGAACAGTAAAGAAACAATCTACTGTGAATATAACATTAAAAAAATCCAACAAAATCCCAAAACAAAAAACAACCCCCCCTCCCAAACTATGATGATTATTACAATATCCTTTATGCCTTTTGTTCTTATAAAGAATATTATAGTTAATGGCTTGACAATAGGCATTGTAGTGGTACCAGTCATGCTTTAGGTTACCATAGAAGCAAAGGTCAGAAGGTGATAAAAGCACAAGAGATTATCAAACACCACAAATGATATTCTCATAAAAGATGCTGCAATTATTCAGAGTAAATTTTAATGTTTTCATGATCAAGTGGCATATATTCAAAGTGTGCTACTAATACACTTTTACACTATTTCTAGCTATTTCAAGTTTTATGCTCCATTTATTATTAACATCAAATACTATCACATGTTTAAAACATACAACATTTATTCATACAACAAATTTATCATGTTATAACGGCCACCATTTTCCTTTTCTCTTTTTCATGATCCTACACACACATCTATCTATCTATTTATAAATATATATATATATATATATATATATATATATATATATATATATATATATATATATGTATGTATATATATATATGCATATATATATGCGTGTGTGTGTGTGTGTGTGTATGTGTGTGTGTGTATACACACACACACATTGTAATATGAGAATTGTAAAATATATAGATGTATACATTATAAATGGTGCAAGCATTATGGGATTGGGAACTCAATACTTGGGATAGAGTGAAAATAACTTCTACTTGCTTCAGTCATAGAACTGTGGCCATGCTGGAGCACTACCTTGAATAGTTCAGCCAAACAGACTGACCACAGTACTTATGTTTTAAGCCTGAAATTTATTGTTGCTCCTTTTTTGCTGAACTGCTAAGTTATGTAGACCTAAACAAACCAACACTGGCAAATATTATTTAAAAAAAAAAAATAGAGTAAACGCAGACACACAAACACATGCATATGTGAACAGACACACACACAGACACACACACAAGTATTAATGATGGGGTTGTTAAATTATTAAGTTATAAACAACATTTACTGGTGAAAGGAGATAATATTTTTTGCAGAGTTAAATTTATTATACATATTGGTTATTTGGAATTTCAAGTTTTGTCTCTTGTATTTTATACACCCAGTCAGCCCAGTGTGTGTGTGCTATATCTGTGTGTGTGTATATATATATATACATATATATATATATATATATATATATATATATATATATATATATATATATATATATACATATACATATATATATATATATATGGATAGACACATACACACACAATGTATATATATATATATATATATATATATATATATATATATATATATATATATATATATATATAGTTATCGCCAAGCCAACATGGCAGTCCCAAAATTAGGACGAAAGCTGCCGTGAATTAGCTCCAAGAAGCCATCGCCTCTAGCTAGCTATGTGACACACGAACCTGTGTCCTTTATAACCTTCGAACTGGGGAGGTCAGCAGCGTCCCCCTGCTGGTTTGGCATCTGCAGACTAGACTAGTTTCAGGGTGTTGCCCCTTGTCAATGCAGAGTAGCCAAGCCTTAGCCAGGCGGCGCTGCTGACTATCTGCTCGAAGGTTATTTATCTAATTTCAGTGGAATCTATCCACTGGTTTTCAGAAATAGAGTTATTAATATTTCTAAGTCTCCTTTAGAGAGACTTAGAAATATTAATAACTCTATTTCTGAAAACCAGTGGATAGATTCCACTGAAATTAGATAAATAACCTTCGAGCAGATAGTCAGCAGCGCCGCCTGGCTAAGGCTTGGCTACTCTGCATTGACAAGGGGCAACACCCTGAAACTAGTCTAGTCTGCAGATGCCAAACCAGCAGGGGGACGCTGCTGACCTCCCCAGTTCGAAGGTTATAAAGGACACAGGTTCGTGTGTCACATAGCTAGCTAGAGGCGATGGCTTCTTGGAGCTAATTCACGGCAGCTTTCGTCCTAATTTTGGGACTGCCATGTTGGCTTGGCGATAACTATTAATTTCCAGTACCGCTGCCGTAGTCTCCTTTAGAGAGACTTAGAAATATTAATAACTCTATATATATATATATATCTATCAAAACTTGAAATTCCAAATAACCAATATGTATAATAAATTTGACTCTGCATACACATACACACAAGAGGTTTTATGGTATATCATTATCATAATTTAGCATCTGTGTTTTTTATGTGACATCATCGCTGACAGGATCACCAAGTAACTTGCAAGACCAAAAAGGCAAGCATTATCAAGGTGGTTGTAGGTTTCAATTCTGTTTTGGTGGGTAGGTTGTCATTATTTACGACAAGGTGCCATATATCCTGGTCCTTTGTTATCTCCTTCATAAGGCTCAGTGTCTTGATACTGGCATCTTGAGATATGTGTGTGTATGTATATATATATATATATATGTATATATATATATATATATATATATATATATGTATACATGTCTCTTAAAGGATAGAGCTCAAAATCAATGCATTGAAGATACTTTATTGCAGCAACAATTATAATAATTGTTGCTGCAATAAAGTATCTTCAATGCATTGATTTTGAGCTCTATCCTTTAAGAGACATGTATACATATATATATACAAAAACTCAACTGTGAGTTTTTGGCTAAGACTGTTAACAGATACTATATATTTTGTAAAATTTGTTTTATAAAAGTATATATTTAATATATATATATATATATATATATATATAGAGAGAGAGAGAGATATGCATATACGTATGTGGATATACAGATATATATATATATGTGTATATATATGGGCAGTTTTATCACATACACACGTCATACAAATCACTGTCAATATGATCAACTAAAATTCTTCAAGAGGATGCTGTAGCATGGCTACAGTCCAGTGATTGGAAACAATATGATAATGCATGCATACACATACATGTATGTATGTGTGTATTTGTTTGTGTGACTATATATTTGTATGTATATACACGAAACAAATACAAATAAAACAAAACAAAAATTCCAAGGGTCGTTTATAGTGAATATTATTAGGTTGATGTTCCAAAATGGAAAAAGAGTCACAGAGCAAAAGTATGTTTCATACAGAGTCTAATATATATATATGTATGTGTGTGTATGTGTGTGTGTGTGTGTATGTGTGTGTGTGTATGTATGTGCATGTGTATGTGTGTGTGTGTGTGTGTGTGTGTGTGTGTGTTTATGCATGTATCATTTTATTGTTTCTGTTACTGAGCTGAAACTATTGTGTTGAAGGGTTTTTAGTTGATTATATTGACAATGCTTTGTCTGATATTAATTTTATCAACCATGGGATATCAAACTGACAGAAATGAATATAATAAAGTACTTATAGTTTGACATACTGATTTTTTTATTACACACACACACACACGTGTATGTATGTATGTATGTATGTATGTATGGAGAGAGAGAGAGATTATCAATCTGGTGCTTATGGTAGTTCACAAGTAACAAAGGACACAATACCAAGATCAGAGTGAGCAAGCCAGCAAGTATCTATTCACCCTTCTCTCCCTCACTCTCGGTATATATATATATATATATATATATATATATATATATATATATATATATATATATATATATATATATATATATATATATATATATATATATATATATATATATATATATATATATATATATATATATATATATATATATATATATATATATATATATATATATATATAATAAAGGCATAGGCATGGCTGTGTGGTAAGAAGCTGGCTTCCCAACCATATGGTTCCAGGTTCAGCTCCACTGTATGGCACCTTGTGCAAATGTTTCCCTCCACCATCACCCTTTATCATTACCTCTCTCACTGCTCCACTTTTCTTCCATCATAACAGTGATTGGTGATAGAAAGGACATCCAGCCATAGGAAGCATGCTAAAATAGTATGTACAAGGGAGACATGGTCTCTGATTTGTTTAGGAGAGTAGTAAGTGTTGAACAAGAATCGTCTTGGACTGTGATGGGCTAACCATCTCATGCCAACATGGAAAACCAAACATAAAATGATGATGTGTAATAGGAAGTTTCAACTTAAGTATTAATTTAGATACAACAAAATAAATTTTCTTCTTAAACACACACAATCATCTTTCACTCTAAGTAACTTCATTTTCTCCCACTTCAGCTCTCTTTCTCTCATCAAATTGTTTCTTTACTGTCTGTCATTTCTCTCTCTCTGTTTTTTAAATTCTATTTTCCTTTCTCTTTCATTTGTAACTGTGCTTTCTTTTCTCTTTGTCTCTCTCCATCCACCCTGTTCACTCATCATATGCTAATTCTAAATTTCTCTTTACCTCCCACAACTCCTTAAAAATTCATGTAATTCTTCAAGTTGCTATTTGTTATGCAGACAATATAGTTTTGCTGAGTAAGAATTCTCCAGCTACCAAGTTCCATAGTTCCACATATTAGTTTCATTCTGTCTTAGCTGTCTGAAATGGTTTATTTCTAAGAATTTTTAAGTATCTTAGCTATTAATCATTCAATAATGATAACAGAAATAACTTTTATAAATTAATTGCAGTGATTTTAATGCATATTTGACATTATAAATGCCAATTTCTAGTTAATGTTAAAAAAAATTACAGTGTAGTCAGTGAAGAAAGGGCATCACCTATGACACTTTTTAAGGCCTCTGAGACTGATGGGAGAATTATCTTCAGATAGGAGACCGCTAAAGATACCCAAGGGTAAGTGGTGGTATTAAGTTGGAGAACTAAGAGAGAAATAGTTTGGATGTCAACTACATATTAACAAAAGATGGAAATAAAATATCTCTTCTTTAACCTTTTGGTATTTAAACTGGCCATATCTTTCCAAAATATTCTATTTGATGCTCATGTTGACCTGATTTGGCCTCTCACACCTACTCAGCAATGTCATTCTAAAAATAGAGAACCACATCATCAAAATCTCAAAGCTACAAGATAATGCATGATTAATTCAAAACAATGTGAATAAATAAATATTACATTTGACAAAAGAATCTGAATGTTAAAAGGTTAAACATGTGAAATTTTTAAAACTATCCTGGCTAAAGTATGATAATAATAATGATGATGAATAATGATAATGATGATGATGATGATGATGATAATGGCGATGATATTGTTGTCTAGATCAGTTCAGTAGAAGTAATCTATAGTTCAGTAGAAGTAATCTATAGGTTTTCCATCAAGGATAAGCTTAAGCATGATCAAGTCAGGTGTGAGATGATGTTTCATGATCTGCTACAAAGGTGGGTCGCATTAAATGCATTTTAAGAATGAAAGGGTTCACCATGTTGATGACAATAATGAAGTTTGTCATGATGCTGATAGCTTTAATGATGTTTCTAACTTAGGCACAAGGACAAGAATTTTTGTCAAGAACTGGGTGAAGTCAGAATGTGATTACTGACTTTATTTTGTACATCAGAAGAGTGAAAGATAACATTGACTTTGGTGGGACTTAAAACTCGAGACATGAAATTTGCTTAGCGGGTGCAAGCTCAAGTCCAACCCAGGATGATCAGAGCATTTTCATTGCCCTACAAAAATTTTAAAGGGGTGCAAATGCACCCCCCTGCATCCCCAGATGAGTAATTTCTTGATTTAAAATGAATGGTAGGATGTAATTTGAGGGAGGCCTGGCTACTGTTTCTAACAGGTCAAATAATTGATTGCATAAGACATCTCGTAAATATGATAATAATAGTAATGATGATAATTAGATAATAATAACGAGGTTGATGCATCATTATTAAATATGATTAAAATGCAAACTTTCTTTTTAGTAAAGTGTTATGTCACAATATTTATATGGAAATGGTAGAAATATTTTTTATTTCTCCGGAGATACTGTCAGGAAAAAACAAGACAAAACAACCCCATCCTCTACCAAAAAAAAAAAAAAGAAAAAAGAGAGAAAATAAGAGAAAAAAGTAGTTGAGGAAAAATACAATAAACAACAAGATCACCCCGTCCAAAAAACAGGATTGTAAATTGAAACACACACTCATTCTTAATAAAATCATCAAATGTATGGAATTGCAGGAAAGAAAATAGATTGTTACTTTTATACAGAAAGGTTCGGAAAATTAAAAAGAAGAAGAAAATTCTAGCTAGAGTATAATGATTAAACTACTACTACTACTAGTAGTAGTAGTAGTTGTGGCAGTAAATCATTTTTAGCTTTGTTTGGAATGATGACTTTGATAAAGAGGTGAATTTCAAAATGGGCAAATTACTACTTGTGTAAGGGTACAAAAAAAAAAAAACAAAAGAAAAAAACAGCTTTTTACAGAATAAAAACTTAACTTAAAAACTACAAGTAAAAAAAAGTGGAATAAAATCCCAATAAATAATATAAAATTATTTTGTATTGATTCTGGTTATGTTAGTACAAGAACAAGTTCTCTTAATTGCATATTATATAAAACAAGAAGTCCTCTGAAATCATATATATATATAATATAAATATCGTCTGAAAAGTCAGAAACTCTTCTCCCAAAGGCATCTGAACTTAAGAAACTTCTCATTTTACTAATAAATATATATTTTCACTGACACAGATCACAACTGACCTCTTAGAGACTTTTTTAATTCTTTTTTTACTAGTTTATGACATACTGTTCTTTCAGAAACTGCAGACAACCGTTTCCCTTCCCAAAGCCAAATACACAAAGGTTCACAAGTTATATCCATATCAACTTATGACCTGTTGGTATGGAGTCTAGTTCTAAGTCAGGGAGCACCTATGTGTGCATGCGCGTGTGTGGGTGTGGAGGGGTGTGTGGTGGGTGATATATGTAATTTCTTTTATTTGTTTCAGTCATTAGACTGTGTCTATGCTGGGGTACCACATTGAAGAATTTTTAGATGAATGAATTGACTTCAGTACTTTTCTTTTAAAGTCTGGTACTTATTCTATTGTTCTCTTTTGCTGAACTGCTAATTTATGGGGACATAAACACACCAACACTGGTCATCAAGTGGTGGTGGGGAGCAAACACACACACACACACACACACAATGGGCTTCTTCCAGTTTTTGTCTACCAAATCCATTCACAAAGCTTTGGTTGGTCTATGGCTACAGTAGAAGACACTTGCTCAAGGTGATATATATGCTTAGCCTATGCTAGCATGGAAAAACAAGTAAAAAATAAATGGGCAATATAAATAAATGGGCAAATACAGACATACATCCCTGCCTCTTCAACACACACATATATAGTCTTGTGATCTAAACCTTGTAGTTCATACTGGATAGACTGCACATATAGTTTAAACAGCTGACCTCGTGGCACACTTGTCACACTTATTGTCTGCCAGTAGAATAACAGTAGAAAGTTCTGTTGTCCGAACAACTGAACTCTTATCATTGAAACTTGTGGCAAAATTAAATAATGTAACTGAAATAATTGGAATATGCACATGCTTACAACAGAGTGGTCTTTGTTAAAGGTATGCAAGAGTCAGGTTGTAATGTTAAACTGAGTAATGGATTAAGTTTACCCAGAAAATTGGAAAAGCCCTCTTGATGTGCTTTCATACAGTTTCTGTCTAATTCAAAATTGACCTTGAATGCTTTGGTAAAAGATGTTTGCCTCAAACATCTCAACTACTTGACTATGTCTGCACCTGTATCTTCCACTCAGTTGTATTATCTCTCATGGCAAAGCTTAACATTATGTAAAATATTTGCCACAATAAAATTAGAAATACAAACTGTTTCCAATGTGAATTAGTTCAAGACTTCAGCTTCTTTTCTAGAACTGCCCTTTAAATCAAAGTATAAGCCTATTTGCATTCATCACAATTTCTTAAGTTGTTCAAAGCATCAAACTTTAACTTTGTGGAGTCAAAAGGCTTTTGCCACCAACTTCATTCTTGTTGTTAATCCATTTAACAAAATCAAATATTAACCTGTGTAACACATACAAAAATAACATAGCTCTCCCTACCAATGCAGGCCTTAAATCAATGACGATGATGATGATGATGATAGTGAAGTTGCCAGAAACCAACTCCTCACTCAGCATCACAAGGAAGCTAGCTGACAAAGATATATGGTAAAGGAGAAACCACCTCTCCTGTTCTGCAATAAAGATGTATGGTAAATCAGGAGAGTAGTAATTTACTTAAGGACAGGTTATTTAGTAAGTGAAATCTCATGCTAAAGCAAACAAACTTTGCTGCTATCTTTGTTTCTTAAAATTATTTCAACCCTTGACTTCTCATAGTCCAAAGTTAAAGCATTAAACCTTAACTATTGGCTACAAGATTTTGATTAATGGAACAGGCTAAACAGCACAACAGGAAACAATGCTGAAAAACTTGGTATTTCTTACAGCAGCAGATTCTTGAATATATAGATGTGTGGTGTGGTGTGGTGTGTGTGTGTGTGTATATGCATGTGCGTGTGTGTCATATACCATATATATTATATCATATCAGATATATCTATTATATCACATATCATATCAAATATATGTATATATTAAATACATATTATACATACAAACATGGACATATTTATTATACATTTTATGCATCTAATAATAAGTATTTGTGTGCATATGTGTGTGTGCATATCATATTTATATTATACATATTTTTTTAGCATATATATGCATATATATTTGTTACAGATATTTATTATGTGTATGATACACACACACACACACATATATATATATGCACACATACATGTGCATACACATACACAAACACATACATAACAAGCAAACAAAAACAAAACAACAAAAAATGTTATTTATTTCTTTTGTTCATTTGTTGGGTAGATGGTTGAATTGTGTTGAAAGTTGCTAGGTTACATAAGAGAAGATTTGGCTGGCAAGAGTTTGAAAATAATGGTGCAAGGTATTGCTGGAAATAAACATAAAAAAAAAGAAAAGAAAAAGACTAAAGAATCAAAGCCATTGTTTGGCAAAAAAAAAAAAAAAAAAAATTCATAGCACATACATCACTCAGTGTGCAACCAAATTATTTTATAACAGATGACCATTGTGGATATCACCACAAAGTTCTTCATAAGCAACCCTTTTTCTTCTTTTCTTCATAATAATATTAATAATATCAATAATAATAATAATAATAATAATCATAATAATAACAATAACACTAACAGCAACAACAACAACAACAACAACAATAATAGCAGCATAATAATATCTATGTTTGTATTCTTATTTGCCATACTGAATTGTGTGTATAAATCTTCTTTTTCTTATTATTTCCACTGACAAAATGCCAAACCAAAAAGTAAATATATATATATAAAAAAATAATATTTGTATCTTAAAGCAGTTACAAGAACCATATTTTCTAAAAGAGTTAAAAAAGAAGAAAAAAAAAGATTATTTGCACTAATATTCCAAAACACCATCTTCCTTCACTTATGATATGAGATGTAGATAGATAGAAAGATAGATAGATAGAAAGATAGATAGACAGACAGATAATAGATAGACAGGTGGATATAAAGAGAAAATGAGATACGATGCACGCAACTGGTGAACAGTTTGCAGATGCCGTGAAAAGCATTAGTGAATGTATAGATTCCACTCTTTGTAATGAACTGGTAGCATTGATATTTGACTAACAAGATGGTGCAGACAAGAACAAGGTGGGTACTTCATGCTATTGAAAGACTGCTAGGTCACATATTCTTCTTAGTTAAAATCCTACCTGACTTCATATTGCATCTTTTGGTACACAGAACAATGGACAAAATGCCTTGCAGTATTTGTTCTGGGTCTTTATGTGCTGAGTTCAAATCTCACTGAGGTCAGCTTTGTTTGTGAAGGTTGATAAAATAAGTAGCAGTCAAGTGTTAGGGTTACTACAATTGACTGTTCCCTCTTTTATAGGCCTTGTGCCTACAAAATAAATTATTTTCATCATTACGGTGGATGATAGAATTAGTTGTTGTTTAAACAAAGTTCAGTCCTGATTAAGCAAATACATGACCAAAGGCAGCGCTGTGATGAGCATGATGTATTTTATTCACAAACAATGTAATGAGGACTACAATATCAAATATGTTCTTTATTTTTAAGATGGCAGTATGTGATATGATATAAAGGGCAGGGAAATAGTTGAGTCATTAGAGCATCTGATAAATTACTTTGTAGTATTTGTTCCCACTCTCTGTGTTCAGAGTTCAAATCCCACAGTAGTAAACTTTGTCTTTTATACTTTTGGGGTTGATAAAGAAAGTACCAGCAGACTACCTGAGGATTTGTAGAATTTTTACAGCAAGAGACGAGATATCTTGGAGTATCTGTTCTGGCTCTTGGCATTTTGAATTTAAATTCTGTCTTCTTTATCGGCCCCAAAATGGGGCTTTTAAGACCCAACCAACAGTGATAGGCCTTGAATGTCAGACAGGGTAACATTAATTGAAGCAACATCTCAGTGGTATTTATATACTTGATGGAACCTTTACTGAAGTGGATAAAAAAATAGGACAAAAGACAAACATAAAAAAGTATATGGCATGAACCTTTACTGAAGTAGGATAAAAAATAAGACAAAAACAAACATAAAAGAGTATATGGCATGACATATTCAGCATTTATTTCCTTTCACACTCTCAGTTCAAATCTTAACAGGATTGGATTTGCTATTCATATATCTTGGGTTGATAAGATAATACCAGTAATGTAATGGAGTTAATTTGACTTTATACTGATCTCATAAGATGTAGCCTTATGCCAATGCTTAAATAATTGTGGTGTTTAATTTCATCTCTTCGTGTTCTGAGCTCAAACCCTACTGATCTTAACCTTGCCTTTCATCTTTTGAGGGTTAATAAAATAAGTATCAGTCAAGTACTGAAGGATTGATCTAATCAACTATACAGTTCCTCAAAATTTGTGGCTTTGTGTTCACATTAGAAATCACCATCATCATCACAATTGTTGTTACAATTATTGTTATTATTATTATTATTATAATAAAGGTGGCAGATTTCATAATATGCAGAGAACCAGGTAAAATATCTCGTAGCACTTATGTCTTTTCATGTCATGAGTTCAAATCAAGCCATAATCAACTTTACCTTTCATCCCTCAGTTTGTCTATAAAATAAGCGTAATATATATATCATCATCATCATCGTTTAACGTCCACTTTCCATGCTAGCATGGGTTGGACGATTTGACTGAGGACTGGTGAAACCAGATGGCAACACCAGGCTCCAATCTAATTTGTCAGAGTTTCTACAGCTGGATGCCCTTCCTAACGCCAACCACTCAGAGAGTGTAGTGGGTGCTTTTACGTGTCACCCGCACGAAGGCCAGTCAGGCGGTACTGGCAACGGCCACGCTCTAAATGGTGTCTTTTATGTGCCACCCGCACAAGAGCCAGTCCAGGGGCACTGGCAACGATCTCGCTCGAAAACCCTACGAAGGCCAGTCAGGCGGTACTGGCAACGGTCACGCTCAAAATGGTGCATCTTATGTGCCACCCACACAAGAGCCAGTCCAGGGGCACTGGCAACGATCTCACTTGGCTTGCCGAGTCTTCTCACGCACAGCACATTTCCAAAGGTCTTGGTCAGTAGTCATCGCCTCGGTGAGGCCCAATGTTCGAAGGTCTTGCCTCACCACCTCAGCCCAGGTCTTCCTGGGCCTACCTCTTCCACGGGTTCCCTCAACTGTTAGGGTGTGGCACTTTTTCACGCAGCTATCCTCATTCATTCTCACCACATGTCCATACCAGTGCAATCGTCTCTCTTGCACACCACAACTGATGCTTCTTATGTTCAGCTTTTCTCTCACAATACTTACACTCTGACGGGTATGCACATTGACATTACACATCCAGCGGAGCATACTGGCTTCATTCCTTGCGAGCTTACGCATGTCCTCAGCAGTCACAGCCCATGTTTCACTGCCATGTAGCATGGTTGTTCGTACACATGCGTCATACAGTCTGCCTTTTACTCTGAGTGAGAGTCCCTTTGTCGCCAGCAGAGGTAAGAGGTAAGAGCTCTCTAAACTTTGCCCAGGCTATTCTTATTCTAGCAGCTACACTTTCAGCGCACCCACCCCCACTACTAACTTGGTCACCCAGATATGGGAGATAATTTGATTAATTGTAGACCTCTACCATAATATGTGGCCTTGTGTCAATATTATGGAGTGGTAGAATTGATTCAATTGACCTTATTCCTTTCCCAAAAAACCTTTGGTTTTGTGTGAGTTTAAGAAATCAATATTAGCTCATATTATTCTTCCAAATAAGCTCATATTGCCCTTCATTGTTATCCAATATTACAATTTTATTAGCCCCCATTAATCTTCCTTATTGCACTATATCATTCTGTGATATTAGTCTATATTAAACGAATCGTAAATCGTCAGAAGTGGTATAGCACTAAACTAAATGTTTTGCAATATTTAGTTTTTGTACCTTTAGATTCTGAGCTCAAATCCTACCACAGTTATGTGTGATTTGATTAGTCCAGGGCTAGCTAAATTGGCTATAATCCCTTACTTGCAAAAATGGTTTGTGCCTAATCAAAAGAAATCAATATTAGTTTATAATACTGTTCAATATTTTTTAAATATATTATTGTTTAATATTAGCCAAGTTTTCCATTCAGTATCAGTCTGAATCAAACCATATGCACATATACACATAAACAAATATATACCCATACACACACATACACATATTTTCTATGATGTTTTTCCTATTTTGGCATCTCACTTGAAACAATTGTAATTACTACAAAAATTTCTATGCCACCGAATCCACTGTTATTAAAATGGAATCAAGAGAGAAAAATCAAACAAATAAACATGTTTTTTTCTGTTTTAATGTAATACTTTACAGCATCAATATTGAATGCTTTGATAAAGGCCACTACAATAAAACATTCAGAGATTGGATGATATGATGTTTAGGTTGATACACCAAAATAGCAGCAATGATAATTGCTTCTCTAGACTTAAACCTTCTGTTGCTATAAAAAAAAAAAAATTCTTTGATAAAATACAAGAAATTTTAACTACAAGTTATACAATACACTTTTTCATAAAATCGGTGAACTGAATTTCTTCCTAGTGTCTATTTACAGCTAAACTTGTACCCCCAGGATAGCTTAGAGGAGAGTATGATCAACCAATAAAGTGGGTATGATGAGTAAAAGCATTCCTCAAAAGGCATAAGATTTATTGATATCTCTTTGAAAATTTCTGTTGCCATGCTGGGGCGGGGCATTGCTTTAAATTTTAGTCAAATGAATCAACCTCAGTACTTTTTTTTCTTAGCCTGATACTTATTCTATCGGTCTCTTTTGCCAAACCACTAAACACATGAACTTTGGTTGTTGAGTAGAGGTGGGGGACAAGCACAAAGACACACACACACAACAAGCTTCTTTCAGTTTCTGTCTACCAAATCCACTCACAAGGCTTTGGTTGATCCAAGGCTTTAGAACTGAACTTGGAACCATGTGGTTGGGAAGCAAACTTTTTACCATGCAGTCACATCTTCACCTCTGTTCTTTATATATTCTTTGGGATAGTTTTATAAATTAAAGAATACTTTAGAGGAGTTATAGACCCAAGGCTGGGTTGGTGGACTAGAACAGTTTTGAAATCATTCACCTTAAGAGGACTGCACACTAATTAAAAATTTCATTTTGCAAATTTACATATCTCCATAGTATCTGTTAACATCTCTATGAACAGGCCTGTTTAAAGTTGTGTTTGTTTATCACCTGTTAACAGCTTTGCAGTGCAAGCTAATGATACACTTGTCAATTATACAATTCATCACTATTGTATCTATTTATAACATAGACAGACTACGTCATAGAAAATTAAATCTTTTCTTTTTCTTCTCCTGGGGGTCACAGTTCTGATGATGGCTTAACTATCTTTGACCCTTCAACTAGTAGCAGCAACCTGGTATTCTGTTAAATTAGTCGACTGCGACTGACTCTCACCACATATTCAGTAAGACAGAAAGCAAATAGCATTCTCCAAAAACAAGAGAAATTGTAAAATATGTTGAAAGAATACTAAGAAGGGAAAAAAAATAAAAGAAAATGAAATAATAATCATTAAGTCAAAGGTGTTTATTTAAAGCCATGTTTTTTAAAACTCTTTGCTCAATCTGTTATGTTTTTGTCATTTATTGACATCTTCTGATTCACATAATTCTTGCAATGTTATTTTCCTTTTGTATAAACCACACTTAGTACATTTGTGAGTGTAAATAAGCTGCCAAACACTGAATTGATGCTTAAATGGAGGCAAGAATAACAAGAATACTGGAATGAAAGACATGTTTGAATGCAAAGAAATTCTAAGGGGGAAGAAAATATTAACATGAATGAGAGTAAAAAAGAAAGGAAAGTATAACAGCAAAATTAAAGAGATTTATTTTAAAAAAATGAACAGCATTTAAACAGCTTGAGCTCACACTGTTTTTCAGATTTGAATAGACTTTGAGAATAGTAAATATACACTGGGTTCATTTTTGGATTTCTAAAGAGTTAAGGATTTGAAGCAAAGCAATGCAAACATGTTATTGAAAAGCATTAAAGTCAAGAGAACACCCCATCTGTTTGGGCTCTTTCTAATGGCAAACTAATGGTTTGAAAAGATCTTAATAATAGGAAAGACAAGCCAGCACGACCTTAGGTGTATCGATTTTCATCTCCACCCTCATCCTTGTAACACTACTAATGGTTAATACCATCATCACATAACTTCCTATTCATTATCATCTACAATAGCACTGGTAGCCTTATCTACAATACTACTGGAAATTATTCACCTACCAAATATGCTAGGTACAAGGCCATATTATTTTGCAAAATCTCTCCACACACACACAGGTGTGTGTGTGTAGATTATTTGAAGTGGTTCCAGAAAAAAAAAAATCTTTGTTTCTTTCCTGTCCTTTCTGTCTTCTGGTCTCTCTCTTTCTTTCTCTTTTTTCTCCCTCTAACCAGTCCTCCACAAATTCACCACATACACATACATACACACACGTGTGTGCACATACATATAGATAACAACAGAACATTCTCTCCCCCAGTCAACTCCAGATTTTTCAACACACACACACACACATACACACAAGGCATAAATTTTCTGTAAAAAAATAAGTTCTAATGATTCCCCAAAACAAGATAAAAATTCTAAATAAATAATAATCCAAAATTCTGACTTCCTCCTTTATCTTCATAAACATATATATTTGTCATTTTAGCTGGAGCTTTGCATGAGTTTGGTATTGTTTTACAAGCAGGATTCTTTGCTATCACTGACCATGTTACAGCACAGAATGGCTGCATTTCCTCATGCCACTAGCACTTGAGAGTTTGTCAGCCCAGACTAAAATACCTCCTCCATACTGTCAGGTTTTATTCAGAGTGGTTGCTTTCCTAGATGGGCAGCCTTTGCTCTGACTTGCAGAGTCTGTGTCCTTTCTGTGCAAAGAAGAATCAGTTGTAGTGTGCAAGAGAGATGACTATGCTTGTAAGGCTATATAATGTGTATAGCTGATGGTATGGTGGGGTGGAGGTGGAGTGAAGAAGTATCAGGAGATTTGTGTGGGAGGAACCAATGAAAGAGGAAGACTAAGGAAGACAGGAGCATAAGTGGTGATGACTGATCTTCTCAAAGGTGATGACAAAAGAAAGCAACAAGTGGAGATCTTTCAAACCCAAACAAGCATGGTAAAATGGATATAAAAATGATGGTAATGATGATGATGATAATATATATATATATCTTAATTATGAATATTTTATATACAGGCATACCTCACTCTATGTCGTTAATTGGTTCCAGAAAACATGACTTAAGTTGGAAAATGACTGAAGTTGAATTAACGTGTCTCTAGGCTAGACTGAATTTACTTGTCTCTAGGCTAGGCTAAGCTGAATTTACTTGTCTCTAGGCTAAACCGACAATAACCATTCTCAGTTCTGTACTTGCCTATTTTCTTATTGATGACAGTGTTCTTTATCCCTGGGGCTTCAGATTTGATATGTGCTAAAATCTTGTTCTTATTATGTACAATCGTCGATACAGTTGTCTGATTCACCCCAAAAGATCGTGCAATTGCTACCACTTTTTCACCTTTTTCATGGCGTTTTATCATATCCAGTTTATCTTCCAGCATTATAGCATGATGCTTAGCACTTTCACTATGAATTTTCTTAGGAGTCATGGGGGCAGAAAATAAAGTCACAAATGAATGAGAATGAGAAAGTAGCCAACGAACAGACGTAAACAAATCTTAATTCAAAACAATTGTGGGAATCATGAGTGACAACAATGCCTAATGGTAGATATTGGAACTACAGTGCAATATGAGCTTCAAAAGACCGATAAATAAGACAACACAGCTGATTTCATGAGTTTGTTCACTAAGTTACACTACTTTATGGTGTGTATCTTAACATTTACTGTGTGTATTTCAGTATAATTTTATATGCTTTTGTTCTTATTTATTGTACAGTAACATGATTTTATGTGCTTTTAATGGTTTTCTAGTGATTTTACAATTTCAATATTTGTGGGGGACAGATGTAAAGTCAAGTAAAATGACTTCACTTGATTTTTATTTTTCCATATATTATTTCTGAAAACCGATGTATAATTGAGAATGACTTAAATTGAAATGACTTAAGCCAAGGTATGCCTGTATTTATCATCATTATCATTTAATATCTTTTTTCCATACTGGCATGGGTTGGACAGTTTGACAGGATACAGCAAGTTACAGGACTTCATTGAGGATGAATGTCAGCTTTGGCACACTTTCTACAGTTGGATGCCCTTCCTAATGTCAACCATTTTGCAATGAGTACTGGGTGCTTTTTTTTTGTGCCGCTGGCATTAGTTGGGTCATCAAGTAGCTTACAAGGCTTGAAAAGAAAAGGAAAGAGCAACCTCTTCTAATAAAGGTGGGTATTTAAGAGGGGAGATGGTTTTATGCCATGTTTTGATGGGGTTAAAGTAATATATACATATAGATGTGTGTGTGTATTCTTTTATTCTTTTACTTGTTGCAGTTGCTTGACTGTGTCCATGCTGGAGAACCACCTTTAGTTGAACAAATCAACTTCAGGATTTATTCTTTGTAAGCCTAGTACTTATTCTATCAGTCACTTTTGTCAAATTGCCAAGTTATGGGGACATAAACACACCAACATCGGTTGTCAAGCAATGGTAGGGGACAAACACAGACACAAAGACACATACACACATATATATATATATATATATATATATATATATATATATATATATATATATATATATACGATGGGCTTCTTTCAGTTTCTGTCTACTAAATCCACTCACAAGGCTTTGGTTGGCCCAAAGCTATAGTAGAAGACACTTGCCCAAGGTGCCACACAGTGGGACTGAACCCAGAATCATGTGTTTGGGAAGCAAGCTTCTTATCACATAGCCACTCCTGCACACACACACACACATATACATACATACATACACACACACACACACACACATATATATATATATATATATATATATATATATATATATATATATATATATAGAACAGAAAGTTTGACAATTTTGAAGTTTTGCTGAAAGTGGCCTGAAAAAGTATATTATTTGACAAGCTGCCTTCAGCAAAACTTTCAAGTTACAGTCACATCATTTTCTGCTGAATAAATATTAAATTTCCACATTTTCTATTAAGTCACTTTTTTTTCCCAGTTAATGTTTCTGGTGTCTTAAACCTTCAGAACACACACACACACACACGAATATATTTATATTAATATGAATGAATATATAAATATATAAATATATATATATATATATATATATATATATATATATATATACACACACACACAAATTCAAATATTTGTTGCTCACGTTTTAATTAGAAACTTTTAAATTGGAAAATTAAACTTGCTTACATTAGTGTTTTATTGTTGATTTTGTAATTTAATCATCTATATGTGTGTGGTTGTATGTGTGTTTGCGTAGAAGAAATGAAATAAGATTAAGAGAATTAATTTAGATTATTTGGTTCTTAAAATTTTGGGTGAAAAATGCAATGGTACCAAATTGGTAGTGGAACAAACTGACACAAAACTATTTGGTTTGCAGAATTTTTAGCTGTCAACAGTGGAAATTGTTTAAAATTTAATGGATTGGGTGGTGGTAGCAACTAAGGAAAGGAAAAGAAATGTGAAATGAAAGGTAGAGTAATTTAAGAAATACATTTTCAAGAGTGTAATGGTGGTGGTAGTGGTGTGTGTGTGAGTAGAGTGGGGGCTGTTGTCATATTTTTAATACCTGAAGAAATGAAATTATAGACTACATGATAATGAAATATTGGGATGGAAACTAATGGCAGTGATAATGATGGTTATTGCTACCACTATTACAACTGCACCTTCCACTACCATTGGCAATAGCTTTGTTGGCACTACAGCCACTAAATGCTCTTATGCAGTTACTTAACCTGCTAGAGATAGCAATTAAATCTCTGAATCACAATCTATCATCTTTGGAAAGAGGGAAGGATACATTGAACAAAATAGTCTATGATATACAAAATGTAGGGATAGTAAAGGCCAGAATATTTTTAACCGTTGGCCTGCTTATTGCTCATTCAGAACCAATATAAGGCTAAACATCAAAAACAGCCATAATGCTATATGCCAATGAAAGAGTCTCTATGTGGCTACTGAAATCTGTCAGAAAGAGCAAATAAATCTTGCTAAAGTCACACTCTTCAGACCACCTGCCATTGGTCAAGGTTGTCCATGTATCTACACTTAATAATAGCCTCTCCAGGACACAAACTTGGGCAAAATTTACTTTTTTAACGGAAGGCTAGAATTTGCTTGTGTAACAAATCTCTCTTCTCCAAGATACCAATATGGCAAGGATTGATACTACTTGGTACCAGTGTTCTTGCAAGCAATCTCAGAACATAGAAGGGCTAGAACAAATATTGCAAGACATTTTTTTTTCAACACTCAAAAAATTCTGCTAATCCTCATCCTGGATCAGTACTTTATTTATTCTTTGACTCTACAAAGAAGAAAAGCAAAGATGACCTCAGTGGTATCTGAACTCCAAATGTAAAGGGCGAGAACAAATACTGCAAGACATTTTGTATGCCAGTCTCACAAGTTTGCTAAAAATCACCACCTTCAATCACAGCCTACAATCTTAAAATAAAAAAAGACAGAATACTTTGTATAATGAAGACTTGTATACATTTTGTCTATAAAAAGATGGGATGTCTACAACTAGAGACTTCCTTTCATCCGATGTCTGGTGGATCAAACCTAATGTTGAGAGGGGAAGAAGGAGAAAGCATTATCTGCTACTACTACTACTACTACTACTACTACTGCTACTACTGCTACTACTACTGCTGCTACTGCTACTACTACTGCTGCTACTGCTACTACTACTACTACTACTGCAGCAAGTACCTAACAACATTTGGAATCACTATGGTTCATGGGTATTAGTTCATCTCGCAAGAAAACTGACACCATCACTACCGACCATTGTGGCTGCCTCCACCAACACCACCATCCTATCAATGAGAATTTCAATAACGAATGGCACCGCTAAGAGTAGAAAATGCCATCAAATAAATATAAGAATAAAAAGAAGAAGAACAACAAAAAAACAATAACTCAATAATGGCAATGGCACAAATAATGAAAACAACAACAACTGAAAAAATACCAACAAACATTAGAAACAGCAACGACAAAAATAACTACAACTGCGCCAATGACAATGATATCGGTAGCAAGAAAAACACCAACAGACAACAGTATAATCAACAATAATAACAATGGTAATAATAATAACAAGTGAATTTCCTTTCAAAAGAAATTTAAATTTTAAAAAATGTTTTAAAATATTTTATTTATCATTAGCATTTAAAAAAAATATTTTGTAGCTTAGCTGCCAAGCATGGAAATGGCATAAACCGGTAGCAGCAATATCCTTTTTCGATCCCCTACTCCAGACTCAACTCAACCAAAGTCAAACAGAAACACTGAACTAGGATGCAGTACAAAGATGATGAATTTTCCTGATTTCCCAATTTTGATCTTTATTTACATAAAACTGAAACTTCAAAACAAAATCCACCATCCCCACACCTTTGACTATCCACCATCTTCCAATTTGATGAAATAATGATTTGTGGTTTATTTTCTTTCATTTAAAATAAAATGGAAAAAAAAAAAATTATGTTCTTTTTGGAACACTAAATATTTATACAATATATTGATTCCTCGGGAAAAGGCAATTACTATGGAGAAAACAATCTCTACAAGAACCATATCTAAAATAACCAAAATGTTTATTTCATGCTGTGATAGCACCATGACCCAATGGAGTTATACAAGAGAGATGGATACATAAACATAAACGTGATCATCATCATTATCGCTTAATGTCCTGTTCCATGCTGGCAAAAGTTGGATAGTTTGACAAAATTTGATGGGCTCAAGGACTACATTGCACTCCATTGCTTACTTTGGGATTAATGCAGAATATGAATGGAGAGGACAATATAAGAATGAAGGAAAAACATCAAGTGAAATATTTCTGGGTAGTGAGAAAGATTAGTGATAGTGGGGAAAAATTGCAGTTAGAGGGATAATGTGTAATGGGGGCATCTTGAGGAGAAAACTGGGAAAGGAGTCCAGTTGTGCATCGCCATGATAGATCGCTGGCCACTACATTTATATTTTTTTCTCCTTTCTTTTCTCCTTGTTTTTCTCCTTATTTCTTTCTGTGTTACTTTCTGTTGAAGAGCGTAGCTCGAAACGTTAAAGACTTTCTCTATTCCCGAGCGTTAAACTAATACATCCTTTTGTTATTTACACCACCTGTCCTCGTCTGTTGTTGTTTTTTTTCGTAAATTCTCCCATATATATACACACACACACACACACAAAATACCTGTAAAAAATACCTGTAAAGTGGCTGGTGTTGGGAAGGGCATCCAGTTGAAAAAAACCATATCAAAGCATATAGAAGAACTTGGTGATGTCGTCTGGCTTGCCAGCTCCTGTCAAACTGTCCAACCCATGCCAGCATGGAGAATGGACATTAAATGATGATGATTCTATCTGATGCTCTAATGACTGTCATGTCACCTATGTTCTCTTGAAACAAAATGTTGAAATAATCTTCAAATACGCGAAATCAAATCAAAAAAGAAAAAAAAGGATGTTCAGATTTGAGATATCTCTTGGAGTGCAACAGTGCACTGCAGCATACCAGTTGAAAACCACTGAGAATCACCAATCACAAAAGGGAGCCTCCATGAAGCCTGCAAATCACACACCATTATTTTAGAAAAAGGGAAGGACAAACACTAAATAATGTAGCCCAAGAAATTCTGATGAGATGGTTATGGTTGGAATGTCTTCTGTTATATGTCTGCTTGATCAGGGTTGAATGGGAGTTAAACAACAACATTGAATGAACAAAGGAGTCTTTTCAAGGTAACATGATTTGCTACAAAAAGCAAACAAATGTATCTGAAATCACATCCTGTTATCTTTTTAAAGGAAAGAACACATTAAATAATGTAGTCCTAGATAAACTAACAAAAAGCAAAAACACAAAAGTCATGATGGTCACGGCTGGAATGCCTATGATAATAGGTCTGCTGCTTGATCAAGATGGACCTGAGGCTAACATTGCCTGACTGGTTACAACTGGCTGCCTCCTTGTCCAATGAATGCCCAAGTATAAAATGATAGTAGTAACCTAACAATAACAACAAAGGCATCAGCAGTACCACCACCACAACAACAGCAACAGCAACAACAACAACAACAATAATAATGCTGTTAAACTGTTTTGCATAGTTTTTGCTTTTCATTATTAGCAAGTTTGAAAGTTAAGTCAAGAGAGAGGAGATACAAGAAGATGAAGACTCCAGGCGGCTTATATGCACAAGTCTCTAATGTTCAAGTGGCTAAAAAGTGTCAGCTGAACGGTACCCAGGAGTTATGACCTGGTTGTGGCCCAGCACCCTTGGGGTTTCTTCTCTGAAGACCTTCTGCTGTACAGCTTTCCCAAGAGTTTCTTACCACTAGATATTTATATACTGTCAGAATTTAAGTGTGTTTTTGAAAGCTGGATGCATTTCCTACTGCTAACCACTAATCTGTAAACCACAAGAACATAAAATAAACAAAAACAAAAAAGCTAACTATTTCAGATTTTCCAAATATGATGACTATAATGATGGTGGTGATGATAATACTGATGGGAAAGGGTGATTAAAATGATGACAACTAGCAAGGATTGACAATGATGACAAAAGCAATGATGATAATGATGACAATAGCAGAGATATGATGATGAAAATGGTGATGATGATGAAGAGGAGAAGGAGGATAATAGTAAAGGTAATTGTCATGATAGTAATGTTGACAATAGCAATTATGGAACAGGGTGTGATTGGGAGGAATTTAGTTGCTATTTCTTGCAGTTAAAGTGACAGTGCAGACATTTCAGAATTGGCTCAGATGACGATGATAATGACAATAATGGTGATAATGATGACTGTTTCAGCTTAGTTTTTAATTTTTTGGCTTACTGAATTGATGTCAGTTTCTTCAATCTCATTTTCAAATGGACAAAATCTAAACGAGATACACCGATAAAAAATTATCTTAGAGGAATAATTATTTTCATTAGCTTTCCCTCCCCTTTGCACGTACACATACACACACAAGTATGTGCTCAGTCATGTGTGCTTGTGTGTGTGCGTGTGTATGTTTGCTCTTATATGTACATGTGTGTGCACTCTAGAATTAAATGAAAGAAGAGTAATAAATTCCCAAGTACACCGACCTGTGTCATACCAGGCAGATCACAGTCACAACAGAACACAAAAATCTTCTCAAACTTGCTAAGAGTGCATCGATGTAAAACTAAATGATCACTTAATCATTAATGTTGATGACTGCACGCTGCAGCATAAGCAGAAGTGGTGATGGTGGTGCTGGGAGTGGTGTGGCAGTGAAGGTGGTGACAGTGGGCTGTCAAAGAAAAATGCAAATCTGTGTTCATTTATCATATTCCAAAAGCAATCCAGTACTCCATTAAATGATGCAATGTGTGTATGCATTTTTGCATATTTCTGTGTGTATGTGTATATTTGTGCTTAAGTAAGTGTGTAGTAAAAAAGAGAAGTTATGCACGTATTGTGTGTAGTGAAAGATGAAAGCAAGGAGAGAATGATAAAAGAAAGAAGATAAAAATAAGAGGAAAATTTAGACATATAGGCAGCCTGAGAGACAGACTGAATGACATATATACATACGTTCACTTAATATACAAATACACACTTATATAAACACTCATATACTGCACAAAATTAGACAGCCAATCATTTACACACATATACATGCAAACACAAGCATACTGACAACTTACTGAGATATATGCAGAAGAAACAGGACACAGACAAACATACACCAGTAATCAATATAGAGGCTTATGTATACATACATACACACAAAAGCAAATGTGATACAGATATGCAAACAAACATAAAAACACACATGAGGGGGTGCTGAAAAGTTCCTGGTTTTGAGTAAAAGAAAATACAGGAGGATTGGTTAATTATGATTTTATTCAACATATTCCCCTCTCAGCCCTGTAAAAGAACTTGGAAGGTTGGGCCTCCAACCAAGCCACTTGCAACACTCTTAAAGCCAGAAACTTTTCAGCATACCTTCGTATACACACACACACACACACACACACACACACACACAGATATTCAAACTGAAAAATATGCATGTGCTTATAACATGAAAAGCTATTTGGGTTGACACTGTGTTTGTAAACGAGTGGAGTCTTTTCAGGAGCGAAATAATGTTTATGGTGTGGGGGGGAACACTATGAAGTACATAATTGTCATCATTATTTCCATTGTTGTTGTCATCTTTAACACTTTACCATACTAATGCTTTAGTATATTAATTTGAGTCACCAAATGAATACTTACATATATAGGCGTGTGTGTGTGTGTGTGTGCACGACAAGCACTTCAAAATATCTCCATCAATAACATTCAATATATAATCCATATTCTCATCCATTAACACCATTTCAACCTACTTCTCACTCTTGCCATCCCATTAACAGAAACACACACACACACACACACAGAGGTACATTCAAGCATTTCCCAATGAGGTTAATTCTATTGTTATTTTTCATTCAACAACCTAACACAACCAACTTCTAAGCCATAAACCCATGAATGACAGAGCTGATTCTCACATTTATGCTCCTACTCATGTTAAAAGATTTGTCGATTTTCTTCTTACCACTTATTCACTTCTTTTGCTGCTAACCTGGTATATCATTAGAAAGTATAAAAGACTCAGCATCAGATTAGTTAATGTCTGAAGATCCTGTGCACCCACATGTGAAACTCAGAGTAGCAAAAGACTGACTTGACTCAAATTATATACAAATATATATATATATATATATATATATATATATATATATATATATATATATATATATATATACCTACTACATATGTTGAATATTCTGTCTGTGGGTGTGTTTGTGGAGTAGTTAGCTAACTCCTCCTACATCGTTTTATTGATTTTGATGAAACTTGACACGTGAGTGGAACTCGTCTGGAAACCTCATGGCATACTCAGATATTTAAAAAAAAAATCGATAATAAGGCCCCTGGAAGGGATCTTTATATATAGCAAAGGGAAATAGCCCATTCATTTTCCTAAATTATTTGGTATAAATCAAATTGAGTATGCTTATTTCTTAGTATTTGAACTGTTAGAGTTATTTTCACAATTTATCCAGTACAGCCCTTAAACAAGTAAATAGTATTTTCCTAAACAATAGAGCCACTTATTTCGGTTAGTGACTTATTTACGAATATCCCAACACTAGCGCCACTGAGAGTAATATTCTCTGGGGGCACACAAAAGCCCTTTTCAGAGTTATTTATTTTTGTTATTATCTCATATCTGTTATTACATAACATGCATCACAATTTTAGTATACATACCTTATTAATATTTCTTCCTAAGTTCTATATACTCTGGGAACGCATTAAAGCCCTTTTCGGGATTACTTTATTTGAATTATTAGCGAAACAATTATGAAAATGGAACCAAGGGACATGCCCCGCTTTCCTGGGAATTACCGGGTACGTCAGCTAGTATATGTATATATATATATATATATATATATATATATATATATATATATATATATATATGTATATATATATATATATATATATATATATATATGTATATATATATATATATATATATATATATATGTATATATATATATATATATATATATATATATATATATATATATATATATATATATATATATATATATATATATTTTGTGGTTAGATCGTAGATGATCTTTTTCTAGCATTTCGGATGTCCACTTAGTGGTCATCCCTTCTTATACGTATGTATGTATATATATATATATATATATATATATATATATATATATATATTGTATGTAGTTCATATATCCAAAGCAGAAGCAAACTCTAAAGCATTAGAGCAGTAATAAAATATTTCTCTAGTTACAGAGAGGTTATGCGCCTTTGACCATTCGAGTCTGACGAATCACCTATACTGCTAAGTGCTTTACAGGTGCAAAACCAATGGTCACTTTATGACTGACTATAACATTTAACTTCCTTAATATGTGTGTGTGTATGAGTATATATATATATATATATATATATATATATATATATATATATATATATATATATATATATATATATATATATATATACAGTTAAATAAGATTTGGGTAAAAACTTTGCAGTGTGCTATACAAAGCTCATCCACTGTTATTGGCTACCAGATGTGATGATACAGTGGAAATGCTCTTGCTACTGGATATACATAAGGAATTCCATAGTGTCCATAGAGTTTATATAAATAGATAAACAATAGAAAATGGATTGAATAACATTATTTAAAATCACTTCAATTGTCTTGACATATTGTGTTGAAACAATTGTAGTAATTTTGGATAAAGAATATTGTTCAATCCATTTTTTATTTTATATATATATATATATATATATATATATATATATATATATATGTATATATATATATATACACACATACTTGCACACGCATGAAAATGCGACTCTGCATGCGAAAAATAGTCAATGCTGTTGGAAGTTTTATGCAACATATGTACTCTTTTAGATGTAGGATCAGGGAAGACTCCATATCTTTGTCTCATTTTGTTTGGAAATGCAAAGATCAAGGAGACACCTTCCTCAACATCACATGAAACATCCTTGATAGGGCCCCTTCCTACACACCAGGAGTTTGTAATTTTCAACTCTACTTCCAAGAGAAAGTGAATACATATGCATTTCAGTATCCATTAGTAAAAAAAACTGATCAATTTTATTGTTGTCACCAAAGATACATCCTGTTAATGAACTTCAAGCCATTGGTCATCATAGAAAGTCCACATAGGTTCTAGCTAACCCATACACAACTGCAGAATAAACAATCCCTGGTCTCTCATAGGGAAATTATTTCTCTTCTATGCATCAGCCTATCAACACTTGCCTAAAATGACATGGTGTACATGTTGACAAGCAAACTGAATTTATAACCTGACACCACCCCACTGAGTTCCAAAATCCTGACTGTCTGCTGTCACTAGACTATCTCATCCTCCACCATGTGGTAGTATATAAATGCTGGTAAAGGAAATAGCCTGACACTACTGTTTTATATAACCCAAACTAATCAAGGAGACAACCCCACAAAATATTTGCACCTAGAATTCTCTTTAAATTCTTATTTTCACTCTGTACATCTAAAAGACTAGCCATATATCTGCATATGAATCTTCAAGTAATGTCAGGTAAAGCCAACTTGTTATTAAATACTTATAACTCCACTTACTTTGTGATGAGTACTACTTTCTTTCATTTGTTTACCTTATGTGAGTACATACACATGTTCGTGTGTGTCTCTCTATGTATATATATATATATATATATATATATATATATATATATATATATATATATTTATTTATTTATGTGTTTCAGCCAAGTGGCTGCGGTCATGCTGTATATATATATATATATATTGTTTCTATCCCTCTATCACACTTTAACCTCTCATCACCTGGCGGAAGATCACCTCCTCCAGTGACCTCCTTCTCAAAGGATCTTTGTCTAGCAAGTTACTTGGTGACCCTACCAGTGCTGGTGCTACATAAAAAGTATCCAGTTCACACTGTAAAGTGTTTGGCATTTGTAAGGGCATCCAGCTGTAAAAACCATGCCAAAACAGACCTTGCTGGTGCTGGTGCTACGTAAAAAGCACTCAGTTCACTCTGTGGGGTGGTTAGTGTTAGGAAGGGCATCTAGCCATAAAAACCATACCAAAACAGACAACAAAACCTGGTGCAGTTTTATGGATAGCCAGCTCCTGTCAAACTATCCAGCTTATGCCAGCACGGAAAGCTGACATTAAATGATGATCATGATATATATAAGTAACATGAGCTACACCAACCTTTTACTCAATAAATATGCCTCTAGCTATATGAATTGAGAGTCACTTCTGTTAGTTCACTCGCTTGTACATACATACACACATGTACATATCCCCCACCCTCACACACAGAAAACTAAGCAGAGTGTTCTGATTTATATATCACCCACTTTTTGGTGTCAACAGCAGCTGTTATATATTGTGTCTCTAAACAAGTAGCTGTCTTTAGTTCACCAGCAGCTGATGAGATAAGTAAGTAGTCAGCCACACAACTAAATGTTTCATGAAATGTCTTGTAAATTTTTCTATATTTTTCATATGTGGTATACTCGAGGCTCATTCTTGTTTGTTTAATTCACATACACATAAGGTTGTTGTACTGACGATCCAGTGAGTTGTTATGTACTCTGAGTGACTGAATATAATCAGATGAACTAAGATTGTATTACCTAGGTTCATACTGGCATGTATTTAAGCAATGCAATTTATATTCTCCCATAAGAAAAACACTGAAGGTATTTTTCGCAAATTTTTTAAGACAATTTTTATTTGTCACTGACATATAGTTATTGCTTCATTCCTTTATCCGTTCCTGATTGATTTATGCAGCACCCATTTATGATGTTGACAACTGCTATATATTGTGAGAATAAATGAAAAACTGCTTAGGTTCTTGTGCATCTATCTGCAGTGTACACACACATATACATATATAAGTACACATATAAAAGTAAATAGATATATGCTGAAAAATGAAATCTATGTACATGGACAGGTGGAACAAACTGAAATTTTCTCATAGTGATATTAGAAGACACATGTTCACAGCAGTATATGAAAATAAATCCCCACAGCATTCCATAAAGGAATATTTCTATGGTTGATGATGGTATATGCCCATAGTACATATGTTAGATTGTGTATAAATGGAAGTGAATTAATAGGATTGTACTGCATAACATTCACCACTGACATTCTGATGATAACTTCTGAATGAGATAGTATTTGGTGATTCTGAATGAAATGCTTCCGTATAACAACTAGCACATAAGGCTGATTAATGTATGACAAAAGACACAACACATACATACACACAAGCACATATATGCACACACAGACTCATTTTCATACATACGTGCATATATACATAGATGCATATGCACAGCAGGGATGTTTTAAAAGGAGTGTGATCTCTATAATTGGACACACACACTCATTCATATTAAACTACGTTTACAATGTTCATAGTCACTCTGTCAGTCTACCCAACCATCTACCTACCTACCTCCCAACTGATCTAACTATCAAGTATTCTTCTTATCTATCTATCTATCTATCTATCTATCTATCTATCTATCTATCTGTTTATATATATATGTACACAGACACAAAAATTACATACATACACATATACATATACACATAATACATACATACATATATATCTACACACACACATACATATACATCTATACACACACACACACACATATATATGTATATATATATATATATATATATATACACACACACACATATATATATATATGCACACACATAAGTACATACATATATATATATATATATATATATATATATATATATATATATATATATATATATATGCACACACATACGTACATACATACATAGAGACAGCGAGGGAGATATACGCACATAAACAAAACAAACATAAGCCCATTAAATTTTTATAATGTAACAAATAAATTCCTTCCCCTGAGCCAGCGGCTAGTTTTATTAAATATAAGAAAAATTCTACACAGAATAAAACACAAAATAAATAGATAAATAAGTGAAAATAATAAGAGTAGTATTTAATGGTCGTGTAGTTTGATTTTTTCCCCTCTTCCTTGCCAGTTCCCATTCATTGTATAAGTGTAGCTGGGAAGCTGTTAATAAGTGATATAATTAATTATGTTTCCATATTCTTCAAGGAAACCATGAGTGGTGGTGGAGGGGGAGATGTTGAAAAAAAATATTTTCTGCTGTAACAACATGTTAACATTAGAGAGTATATGTGTGTGTGTATATATATATATATATGTGTGTGTGTACAATATAGATAGATGTAGATATATAAATATGTGCATACATGTACATATATATATTATATACATAAAATATATGACAGGTATGTTTGCATATATGTTTATAAATACATGTATATGTGTGTGTGTATATATATATATATATATATATATATATATATATATATATATATATATATATATATATATATATATATATGCATATACATATATACACATATATACAAATATACTTATCTATAATCTATCTTTATATTATATATATGTAAATATATTTATATAAATACTGTATATCTAATCTAATCTCATCTAATTTAATCTATCTATCTATCTCTATATCTCTCTATCTATCTATATATATATATATAAATATATATTAAAAACATGCACACACACACACGCACACACACATTCATATATTTCTTTTTATTTTACCTTATCTGTTTTTAATGGGCTCACTTATAGAGAGAATGTTTGATGCATGAGTGAATGATAGTATATGTGCTTGTGAGCAGTATTGGCACAGATATTGGTATAACTGATATATATATAAAATTAATATGATGGCAATGTACTTCAGCCAATGTGTCACTTTGTCTGTTGTTGGAACGATGCATATGGCTGGAGATTTGTACTTTACTGTAACTATACTAGCTCTTTGTTAGTTGGTAAAAATTGGTGGTTCAATATATACCAGTAATTAACTGGTACTGTATATCGTAAATCTTGGAAGAATGGAAAAGCAAAGCTGATATTGGCAGAATTTAAAAGACACATTTATTGATTTCAAATTTTGGCACCAGGCCAGCAATTTTGGAGAAGAAGTTAAGTTGATTACTTCGACCCAAGTGCTCAACTGGTACTTATTTTATCAACTCCAAAAGGATGAAAGGCAAAGTCAAACTTCAGCGGAATATGAACTCAGAACATAAAGACGGATGAAATGCTGCTAAGCAGTTGGTTCAGTGTGTTAATGATTTTGCCAGCTCGCTGTCTTAAAGAGACACATTACTGAAAGGGAATTTTACACACACACACACACACACACATATATATATACATACAAACATAAATATACACACTCACACATACATGTATTTTATTTTATTTGAGATATGTTTTTTGCCAGTATGGACTTATCTGAAGAAGTGGCCTCTGAATTGGCATTAATAAACTACTGTTCTCTCTGTTTGTATTGAGTACTACTTCTTCAGATATCATTACTTAACGACATTATATACATATATAAACAGACAGCAAGGCATGGTTCAGTTTTTATCCAGACTAGCTTGGATTTGGATGAAGAGTTATTTGAGGCAGAATTTTATGTCCAGATGCTCTTCCTATCACTAACCCTTACCAGTTTTTCAGAGAAGAGATCTCTTTATTCCACAAGTCTTTGAAAGCACTGAGTAACCAACCTCAATGTCACAGCACTGCTTCGTTCAAGTAATGACAGAATATAATCATGTGCACACACACATATACAGGGCACGATGGGTAAATTGTCATTCTATATTTTTAATTTCGTGCATTGTTTGTTTTTGATTTTGTTGACTACACAGTATAGTAGGGTCAGTTGGGCACTGTTTGTGAGAAAAACAGCACCATGGCAATTCATTCTGCCAGAAATTTGGAAACGACATGCTGTACTGCTTGGCATTCATGCCAGAAGCTCCAATACAAACAGATGGTGAACACACAGAATGATAATGATGATGATATGCATTTATATGTGTGTGTGTATGTTAGTGTGTGTGTGTGTGTGTGTGTGTGTGTGTGTGTGTGTGTGTGTGTGTGTGTATATATATATATATATATATATATATATATATGGTTGGCGTTAGGAAGGGCATCCAGCTGTAGAAACTCTGCCAAATCAGACTGGAGCCTGGTGTTGCCATCCGGTTTCACCAGTCCTCAGTCAAATCGTCCAACCCATGCTAGCATGGAAAGCGGACGTTAAACGATGATGATGATGATGATGATGATGATGATATATATATATACCATGTAGGCAAATATTGCACAGTATGGCCGAATGTTTTAGAAGTTTTCTTCACAATCAGTGAGGTACGAGGTTTGATCTCATTCTTTGGCATCTCAGCATCTGAGGCAACTATTATCTTCCCTAGCTCCAGGCTATGGCAATCAATACTGACCCAAGAATAGCTCATGTCTTGCAAGAGAAAATGGGGAGACAGAAGCTGTATAGAAGTCCATCCAATGGATTGTAATATAAAGATCTAGCCTTGTTGATATCGTAACATCTTCAACTGCAAGTGACAGCTATTGTTTACACACACACCTTTCACTTGGGCATTTTGATACTAATAACCTGGTGTAGAACTCAATATATAATGCTTCAGAAGGAAGCATTAGTTGCTCTATACCCTTCCTCTCTCTCTCATATATATATAAATATAAAGTAACAAACTGAGAAAAAGGAATCCTTCAAAGGGGTGTGTTAAACATCCAATTCACCGGTACTTCAGTTGGATACCATATAAATATTGGTAAAATTCAGTTATAAAGATAGATTAAATATAGAGATATTCAACTGACAATCCAAATATTTATTTATATTACAATATTACATTAAATACTATGAATATAATATATAAGATAACATAATATTATATAACATAAATAGTTATAAAAACCATAAAATGCCAACAGATTGTTTCGACTTATATATATATTTTTTTCTGATATACATAATCACAGTTCCATTATATATATAGTCACTTCAGGGTCTTAGCTTTCGAAAAAGACAAAATTCCGCATGAAAGGATGGCTGGATTGTAAAAATTAATTCAAATGTCAGTGTTATGAGCGTGAGCGCTAACTATTCAATCATACATCAATTACACTTAAAAAATAACAGAAACACTTTAACAGATGATACAATCAAGTAAGTGCAATCCACAACCATTGAAATTCACTTCATTACATCTCAAACACGTCCAAATGGAACTGTGATTATGTAAATCACAAAAAAAGATATATATAAGTCGAAACAATTTGTTGGGCTTTTATGGTTTTTAGAATTATTTATGTTATATAATATTATGTTATACAATTAAACCTTGGGAGAGGCATTATATAAATTAATAAAGGACTGAACCAGTGCGTGTGTTTATTACCGGCATAATGCCTCTCCCAAGGTTTAATTGTATTTCTTTCAACACACGTATCCACATCAAGAATCTTGCACACGAAATACACATACGAAATATTATGTTATGTTATATATTATATTCATAGTATCTAATGTAATATTATATAAATTATTGGATTCTCAATTGAATATCTCTATATTTAATTTATCTTTATATGTGTATATATATATATGTATATATATATATATATATATATATATATATATATATACACACACACACACACATAGACATGACAAAAGTAAATAGACACCTCATAAAACATTGTTTTATGCTTATTCTAACTTGTAAAGGTTTATGTTTTTTATTAATTGACATTTTTATTTTCCAGGTACTATATGTGACTGTTTAATCATGCCATGTACAAAAGAAGCCTTGGAACTGTCTGAATTTCAAAGAGGCCATACTGTAAGTCAATCTGAAGGTGGACACAGCATAAAATCGCAGAAAATCTTGGTTACTATGGCAGAGCAGCAAGAAAGATGCCACTTCTTTGACTAGCCAATATTAAGCGGAGAAAGGATTGGGCCAGTGAGATGGAGAGGCCACTAGCATTTTGGGACACAGTTATATTCACCAATGAGCCCAGATTTGCTGTATTCTCCGACAGTGATCGGGTGTGGGTCTGGGTCTGGAGATCTGTGATCAAGAATTTGATGTGCAAAGTTTGCAGCCAATAATGTAACATGGCTGCTATTCTGTGATGGTTTAGGGAACAATTTGGAGCAATGGTCAATCAGTTATGGTGGAGTGTGAGGGAAACATAAATATATGTCCATTATAGAAAGGACTCCTTCAAATCTTCTCCAGTGGTGGAATGATTAAAGAAGACTCTTTATGGAAGATGAGGCTTCTTGTCACACAGCTAAAATGACTCAAGATTTGTTGGATGAGAATGGCGTTACAAAGCCATTCACCAGATGTGAACCCTATTGAACACCTCTGGAGCATAATGGACAGGACACTTCATAGAAGAACAAGAAAGCATCTTCAAAGCCAGATCTTTTGAGATTACTGCATGAAACTTGGCAAGAGATTCCTCAAGAGAATATTCATCTGATCAGTAACACATGCCTAATAGGGTCCTTGCATTGATAAATGCAAGGAGCATGTCTAATAAATATTAAATATTCAAATTATAACAATTAATAAATTTGAATGTATAATTTCAGATTTAAACAGATTTTAACAATTATGAGAGTGTCTATTTACTTCTGTCATATCTGTGTGTGTGTGTGTGTGTGTGTGTGTGTGTGTGTGTGTGTGTGTGTGTGTGTGTGTGTGTGTGTGTGTGTATATAAAGCTTGCTTCTCACCCATATGATTTTAGTCCCACTGCGTGGCATCTTGGGCAAGTGCTTTCTACTAGACTCCCAGGCCTTGTGAGTGGATTTGGTAGACAGAAACTGAAAGAAACCTGTCATATATGTGTGTGATGCATGTGTGTCTGTGTGCACATGAGTGTAAGTTTGTGCAACCTTGACTTGATATTGCATTATAGTTGTTAAATGATTGTCACTGTCATACAAGCAGTATCGTTCATTTCTAATGTTCTGTGAAAACATGACTGACCATGGGAAAAAAGTTACTTTGCTTGGAAACAGGTAAGGATTGGTGACAGAAAGGGCATCTGACTGCTAAAAATCTGCCTCAGCAAACTCTCTCTGACCCATGCAAGCAGGGAAAAGCAGACATCAAAATGATGTGTATGCATACAATATATGAATACCTGCCTACACACACACACACACACACATATGTATATATAGTCTTGTCAAGGCTATTATTATGCTTCATGCACTGGTTTCATTATAAAATGTCCACAATACATACTGTGAAATGGTTGGTGATAGGAAGTGCATCCATCCATAGAAATCGAAATGAAGTATACAAGGAAGACATGGTCTTCCAAGCCATGTAGCAGGGTAGTTGCTCCTGGCATGAACTATCTTGGACCATAATGTTCCACACAAGCCATGCCAGCATAAAAAGCAAAATGATAATGTGGATGTGTATGTGTGTGTGCTGTGCACATGTGCATGTGTGTATGTGCACATACATATGTGTCTGTGCAAATAAATACATACACACATGCATATATATTATAAGTATATGTAGCTTCAGGAATGAACAAACAACCACATTTCTGTGTAATAAGCTATAATAATTAGATAATAAGGAAACCAAGAAATCTATATGAGATAATTGATATGAACACATTCTGAATCATCTTGGAACACACACATACACACACACACTCATGGAACGTAACACAGTTATATATACACAGTGAAGTATTTTGCTGATGAATATTAAGAGAAACACTCTGAAATGATGCATAATCTATTTAACATCAATACACTCACACATCTATAAGTGTATCTGCTGTACATATAGCAAATTTCATTGAAAGGCATATATACATAAACCCCACCTCACCTATAAATGTATTAAAAGGTATACATATATATATATGGACACGCACACACACACATGAATGAATAAGTAGCCACTTCACAGTTGAGAGACCGGTGTTAGGAAAAGCATCGAACCATGCAAAAATACATGTTCCAACATCGATTTGTCCTGTTCATTAGGAAGGCTCCCAGTTGGGCTGAGCAGGCAAGTAGAATGCTCACTCAACAAAAAGCTCTTAAACAACTAAAGTCACATAACTACAGGCCTTTGTAACACATGCACACACATGCGCATGCACACACACACACACACACACAGTTAGATATCTATATATCCAGATTGATAGGCAGGCATATTATGGTCAAAACTTTTACAGTGCTGATAGTAGTATAATACCATAAGTTCTGCTTAAAGCATTATTAGTAAAATTTAAGAAAAAAAAAAAAAATCAACAGAGTAATAATATCTACTACAATGCTGACGAAAGAGAAGAATACAATTTATTCAATGTTTAAGCTTCAATAAGCCTTAATCAAGAAATGAGAAATATATAGAGAAATCTCTATAGATTTCTCATATCATGATTAGGGCTTATTGAAGCTGAAACATTGAATAAATTGTATTTTTCTCTCTTGTTAACATTGTTTGTGGCTTTTACCCCATTTTTCAATTTACATTGCTGAATTCTATATCCCGAAGGGTTCCAACTTTGCCATAAGCATTATGATATATGTTAGGTCAAGTAAGCCAGTCTGTTAAAATTACCATAGTTAATTTAGCCAGTTCACAGAGAACTGATGGGTCACTGAATATGATTGGCTTGCAGTGCAGACTTGGTTCCCAGTTCCCAGATCTCTGCAGATTTACAGACTGGAAATGGTTTATGGATTAGTGATGTCTCTTAGAAGACGAGCAATGGCTCACAAATCCCTGCTGGTTTATAAATGTCAAACTACTGAAAGTTTGTAAACCAGCAATAGGTAGTAGCAGTCAACTGGTGACATGCCAATAAGGGATCTTCTATGTAATCATTCAACAACTTCAATGTAAAGATTAAATCTTCTTTGGTAGATTCCCAACTGTCTTTAAAATGGAGATTATGTTTTTTTTTTTTTTTTTATGCTGTGAGAGTAATGTCAGCAGAGTGCTTCAAATATAAGGAGAGCTTCAATGGTAATGCTACCTGAATGCTTCATTCGTCCAGCTGCCTCTGTGCTGTAAACCTATTCATGCAGAGTCAATCAGAGCTATCTGCTGCTGCTACCACCACCACCACCACCACCACCTCCTCAAAAAAAAAACAAAACAAAAAAAAACACAACAGAAGCAAACACTTCCTTGGTGGTTTTTGAAAGCCATAGATAGTTCACAAGTTATAGTTAATTAATGTAACTACTATCTAAACCATGTACTATCACATATCTGTGTTAATATTTATTTCACAAGCAGTTCACAAGGCAGAAGAGTGTAGATGAACTGAGTCAATAAGACTCTGGAAAACTAGTCAAGAAGCTGCTGGTTTGAATCTTGCCACTGACATTACATTATGTCGACGGCCAAGACACTTACCTCTGACAGCATTTTATGTAGGTTCTTCTACTACTACTACTACTACTACTACTACTACTACTACTACTACTACTACTACTACTACAATAATGTTGTTCTTGTTGCTATTACTGTCATCGTCATTAAACATTCGATGTTCCATATATATAGAAGACATACAAAGCTTCCAGAACTTAGCTTCATTGAACTAGGTGGTTCATTGAACTAGGAGAATTACATAACCCCAGTCATTCTGATCCCTTGCAATCTCATCTGATAGGTTCAAGGTCCTGAGGTCAGCTATTTGAGCATTTAAAAGAATCTATTTCTGGTGTGCTCATAATATATACTGCTTCAGTGCAGCTGTCACATATGAAACTTATGTTCTCTGTTAGTTTGCCTGTGATTCTACTACATCTCATGTGCCCATAACTTGCATTTGGTATAGAGTATGGAGTTTATACCAATTCCTTTTCTGCATACTAAGCAAGGCCATTTCCCTGAAGATACCAGGGTTCTGTCTTTTTCCCAACTAACAAAAATGTTAGTCTTTCCTAAGTTTACTTTGGTGAGGACGAGGAAGGTGCTCTTAATTCTAGGTTTAGCTTCCATGCCTAATTTCTTTGAAGGTTCAGCTGAGAATTGACTAGATCATTAGCATATAAGAGTTACCCATGGAGAGTCAGGTTGAAACTCCTGTGATGGCCTGTGTGGTAGGAGAGAAATGGGGACTGAGTTTTGATGGACACCTACTCTCATGCTAAATTCATCACCAAATTCATTGTTGATTCTCATTTTATTTGCTGTATATTTGTACATAGCTTATACAGTCCTCATATACCACTTGTATTACAGGGTAATAAAATACATCAAAGTTAGCAGTGGCAACACTGTAAAACTGAGGTCTGCAGTGATGAAGAAATTGGAGATAAGTATTGATCCTGAAAATATTGAAGGTTCACAAGATATGAAACAAGATGTAGTGTCATTTTATTAGCCGACTTCAGATTTTGTTAATCAACTGCAACAGTCATAAAGTTTACTCTCCTCATTAAAGCACTTTTGGAAATTATAAAACTTATTATCATCAACTGAGTTTACAAGAATTAATGATTCTTAAAAAAAAAAAAATTACAGCAAAACTTAATGACTTCATTAATATACAGAGTTTCTATAAACTTTTAAATGGCTTCTTATGTGTAAAAACAACAAGAGAAAGTAAATTAGCTGAAGAATTAATAATAATTACCTACCTACAAACAGTGAAGATTATACGTAGTTTGTTAATGGCAACAAACTACTGCACATTAATAGTAATAGTTTTATGATTTAAGCTTCTCACAACATATAATTAGCTCATGAATCTAACTCCTAAATGAAGATTTATCTGTGATATTTCTCACTAGGCCATAATGAAACTATTTAAGCTGACTAAAGAACATAGTTTGTCAAAAAAAGATATCGATTTGTAACTGATGAGATACATATGAAATCATCTCCCTTAAATTTATAGGTAGGTAGAAGAAATGGGATGTTGGTATGTTCTTCCTGTCTTTCCCAAAAGCATTAATGGGTTTTATATTTAAATAACCAAAATGAGCTGTTAAGATGGTGAAAATTTCTTAAATTCAAATAGTGGAATATGTTACATACCATGAAGAAGATGGCTCAAACACTTGTCTCTTATCAGAGAATATGTAGGGCTTCCATCAGCCAATGTTGACCATATGTCTGCACTTGTATGTATAGGCTTGGGTATAGTCTTTTTTTTGGAAGAACGCTAGCAGTTGACAATACATTAACGTCTCCTTTATTTATGCCACCAATGTTTAGTCAAGAGAAAAGTTGCTGACTTGGGCCAATACAGCTTGGCATCAGTATTATCATAGGCATTACTGCCTGAACGTAAAAAGATAGCCCAGATACTGCAAGGCATTTAACCTGACATTCTAACAGCTCCATCAATCCATTGCCTGAACTGGTACTTTTTTGGATTGGATTTGATTGCATTGTCTATGTTCAGTCCAATGTGGGATGAAGGCCTCAGTATGTTCTCTCTACCAACCATAGTTTGATGTGGAAGCTGTGAATTTGAGCTTGAGATTATAATGGTTCGATGAACCTACTCCGGCACATTGGTTCAACATGGCTTGGCAGAGGTATGCAGTTTTTATACTCTTACCCAGGAGTAGTCAAGTTGATAACATCAAACCCAGTGTTTAACTGGTACTTATTTTATCAACCCACAAAGGATGAAAGGCAAAATTAGCCTCAGTGGAATTTGAACTCAAAACATAAAAATGAATGAAATACTAAGAATTTCACGTGGCATGCTGATTCTGCCAGCTTGTTGCCTTAATAATATTTTAATAATCCCCGAAGGTTGAGAATTAATCTCAGTGAGATTTGAGCTTAGAATGCAGAATGCTAGAACAAATATGGTGAGGCATTTTATTTAACAAATCTGCCAATGTCCCTGTTTCAGAGAAATAGAGAAAATATAGGTATTTTCATTAGGCTGAAAATGTTAAGTTTCTATTGGCTTAATTTCACTTACAAGGCTTGGGTTGTCTGAAGGTTATAGTGAAAAAAAACACTTGTCCAAGATAATACACATTGGGAGTGAACCTGGACTTTGCATAAAAACAGAGTAAGTTTCTTAACCACTCAGCATCCATATACAAAGAGAGTTACAGGTACACACACATAAACACACATAAACACAAAGATGTATACATGTATCTGCCTACATCATATAGGTATACACACAAACAGACACATATAAGCATCTGATTGCATTACATAGTCACAAACACACACACACATGCAGATATTCACACCCACATTCACATACATGTTTGCTTCATCTACATGCAAAACCAGAAAAACACACATGCTGACACACTCACACATACATGAAAAAAAAAAAATGTTATGTTCATACACACACACACATAAATGTTAAAAGTGCTTCAAGAATATTTGGTATTATATTTGATGCAGAGATCCATGTAAACAAAGCAAACATTTCTTCCCTCTGGTATCATTTGATCTTTCAACAACAGTCACCAGAATAACTAATCCCATTTGAACTTGAGCATGTGTGCGTATGCATTTGTGTTTATATATATATATATAATATATATATATATATATATATATATATATATATATCTGTGTGTGTGTGTGTTTATATATATATATATATATATATATATATATATATATATATTTATTAAATGTATGACTACAGAAATGAAGAGCTGCATTTTTTTCTCCCAAATCACTAAGATACACATGAATAAGTGAGTGTATATGTGTATATAAATATACACAAATGTCTGATTGAGTGTGTACATGTAAGTAACTGTGTATACATATAAGAATAAATGAATACGTGTGTGTATCCCAAAAGAGACATACATATAAATACACATCTTTACATATATACATGTACAAATAAATGAATCACCTCACACATTGAAACAAATTCTATTTTGTCGATGGCTTTTAAATGCTTTTACTGATTGCTATCAAAGTGTAAAAGAAATGTTAGTATTCTCCACATTATCCAATGTCAAGGAACAGGTCCAGGAAGTGTTTAGTTTCTCACTAAATACAGAAGGAAAACAGTGTTTTGACAGTGTTCAGTGAGAGGAAAGCAAAGTGAATTATTTAGAATGCTCCTGTGGTCGTTAGTGATTTAGTATCTTTTAATGCAGTCATTAATTAGATGAAGATAATATATCTTTCCTTCTTTCTCTCTCTTTAGGGGCGGGGGTCTCAAACTGATTAAGTTTTGGATCTCTGCACATGACAATAATAATAATAATGATAAAAATAATATGATGCATACATGCAGATATAAACACATGGACACAAACACAGATATATATATATATATATATATATATATATATATATATATATATATATATGTATATGTGTGTGTATATATATATTCATCATCCTCTAATGTATGTTTTTCATATAATATATATCTATATATGTAAATACACACACACATGTACACACAAACACAAACACACACACACACACACACACAGATATACACACATTCATACACTTTATTGAAAAGTAAAGATCAGAAGAATAATTGAGATGTATTCTTTTTTTCGGGATACTGACCTTCCTAGTAGTTAATTAAAATGAATCAGTGAAACAGCACTGCATACAAATCAGTAGGAAAAGTCGCCATAAAAAAAGAAGAATCATAAGCTGTATCACAGCTCAGAAAATCGAAGGAAACAAAAAAAAAAACAAAAAATAAAGACAAAAAAAAACCAACAAAACAACAATAAAAACTGCCCCCAAAAAAACAAAACACAAAATAAAATAAAAACACATCAGATTGGTTTATTACGTGATATTGATTAAATAACAACTTGAACCTCTCATTATCTTTAAGGGTTACTGGCTACAGGGCTAATTTTCACTCTTAAGGAGTTGAAATCCATCATAGATGAAATAATAATGCAAAAAAAACAAAAAAAAAAAACAACCAGAATGGAAAAGAAACTATGAATGATAGTGGTATGAAGCACAATTTATTTTCACTGACAAGAGATGCTGGAATGATTGTGGAGTGGATAACTTTGCTTTGCAACCAGATGGCTTTGTGTTCAATTATATAGTAGAGCACTTTGAAAACATGCCTTGTTGACCAGTACCTTATAGGTTAAATGAATGTCAGCTGCAAACTGCAAAAATCTGTTGTACACACACACACACACATGTGCTGAATACATACATATACATAGATACATGCATATATATATGCACCCCCTCTCTTTCTCTCCATACATACACACATATGTAGTTGCATACATACATATTTACATACATATGTGTATATATATATATATATATATGTATACATAAATACACACATACATAATTGCATATATATATATATATATATATATATACACACACAAACACATACATACACATATGTATACATATATATAAACATATATATATATATACACATACATACATATATGCATACACATATGTATGTATACATATACATGTATATGTGTTTTAAGCACTTGAATGACAATTGAAAGCTTGTGGATACCTAAGGTTACAGGTAGTAAATAATAATGCAAATACTACTACTACTACTACTACTACTACTACTACTACTACTGCTACTGCTACTGCTACTACTACCACTACTACTACTACTACCACTACCACTGGGAATTAGCTGATATCATCAACTCCACTTGACTGGAACTTTATTTTAATGACCACGGAGGAATGAAAGGCAATTTTGAAATCAGAGCATAAAGAGTGACAAGGCATTTTTTCCTGATGATCTAACAATTTTGCCAGCTCTTCGCTTTATTAGTAATAATAATTCCTATCTCAACAAATAAAACTTGACCTAAGCCTTGTAACTGAAAAGACGAGAACAGTTCATAAGTCTATCAGATGGATTATGGCTGGAACTGAACTCACCACTAACAAAGGGAATAGTTATTAATTTTACAGAGCACCAACACTGAGATGTACAACAACAACAACAATAATAATAATTACTAGAATTATACTGTTTTATGCTGGTTCTGCCTGGGAGTTATATTAGAGGTACATGTGCTTGTGTAGCACTCAACCACTTATGCCTATAATTTAGAGAGTAGGCAATTCCAGTCAACAGACAATCAGAACATTCATCAATGAAGCTGACAGAGATCTATTTGCATTCATAAATCAAGTACGAGAGTTTATAAAAGTACAACTTCCCTGAAAATATATGGCCATGTGCCAAATGTAAGAAAGCATTACTCGCACATACACATATTACATAATCATGAATATACACTATATGTAAAACATGAAAATTGTTACACTGGGTTCTTATTTTCAAATGGTCATGGCTTTTCTATCAATATAATTTATGATGCATTTAATTTGCTTTCAATTTCAAAAGTAAAAAAAAATTGCATCTCTATTTGTCATGTCTACTTCCATTGTAGTACATTCTTTAATTTTATATCATCTTCAGTTTTACCATATTCTTCAACTTTTCCACTTTATTTTGTCTCTAACTATAATTAAAAGACTGGTGACTATTTTAAATTAAACATCAATGCTCCAGTTCTTAACAAAATGGTTATGAAAATACACACACATACAGATGAAAATTTGTCAGTCGAGACACACACACAGACACATGTGTGTACACACATATACACAGAAATGAAAATTTGGCAGTCTAGACACACACACACACACACAAAAATAAAAAATTGCTAGTCTAGACACACACACAAATTTGGCAGTCTAGACACACACACAGAAATAAAATAAACACCAGTCTACACACACACACACAGGAATGAAAATTTGCCAATCTAAAGCACACATGTGCACACAAACACACACATGCATACACACACACACGTACAAAGACTTGTAAGTCAAAACACTGAGAATCTGAATTATCATCAGATTTTGGTGGAGAGAGAGAGAGAGAGAGAGAGAGAAAGCAAGAAGGGGGAGAAGGCAAGGAAGGAACCTGTGATGTTGGTGGCTATGAGGTTTAGGCATTAAATACACTTGACATTAATGAACAATATAGCATCTTGTTGCCATAGTCTTGCTGTGTCAAACCTGTCTGGCAAAATACAGCCACCATGATGACAACGATGAGGACAACAACAACCAAGTTATCATCATCATAGCATCTTTGTGACAATGGAATGAAAAAGAGGCCAACTTGTTTGGTTAGCACAATATAAAGAGAAACTGATAGACAGGAGAAGATCTTCTAGCACTTCCGGCGAAAACAACACGGAAACGATCATCTTTGGAAAATATTAAGTGGATTGTCATAAAGATTATTATGGTAGAAGTGATATCAAGGCCAAATGAGAATGGTAAAGGGAAAATTACAGCAAAGCAACAAAGATACAGCACAGTATTTCTGAATATAGAAAGAAAATAATAGTTACAGGAAAACACACATACATATACATATTCACATATATATGTGGGCCTATATATGTATATATATATATATATATATATATATATATATATATATATATATATATATATATATATATATATATATATATATATATATATTTACATACCAAAGTATAACTTTCTCATCATGTACAGATTAATCTCTTATTGTGTGTGTGTATGTATATATAAACTTGTGTATATGCGTAATTGTATGCATGTGTATATATGTTATCATCATTAACACGTACACATAGTCATACGTAGACACACAGACATGACATTTAGGTTTATACTTTTACATATGAGGCATTATAATATGTAGTCATTAGAGGGATGTGTAGAGTCTAGTGTGTGTATGTGTGTGTGTGTGTGCGTGTGTGTATGCATGTGTTTGTGTGTGCATAGATATATGCAGAAATCAATTATAAATAAACACACACATGCACACTTATACACACACACTCTTGATAGTTGCAAGGAGAGAGAAATGTGTTGTTTCTTCTATCTACTTCATTTACCGATAATAAAATGGCTTCTGCTCCTCTGAACAGATAAGTTACATTCTACACCTGCCCTGGCCCAACCAATGTGCCAATTTTTCCTCCCCTCATTATCCTTACTGTCTAACATCCCCAAACCATACACCTAATCTATTGCCCAACCACTGCTCTCAAGGACTGCAACTTTCTTGAGTTTGCACCCCGATATATATATTAACTTATAGAAAAGTTCATGCTGAATATTAACAGCATCCATCTTAGCAGTCTAGAAGAAGCCATAACAGGCATAGACACTCTCTTCTCTGAATAAAGGAAAAGAAGAAAAAAAATAAGCTTGTTGCATACAGCAATTTCTATAAATAAAGATAGTGCAAAATCTGGTGAAAATATCCTAGATAGATCAAACAATTAGTGTTTATTGTTTAGACTCAATTAAAACATCCATCAGGATAGTCAACTGGTAGAACCATTAGGACTTTGGTAAATGCCTTGGGATATTTGTGCCAATGATTTGCAATCCACTCCTGCTAAGGTTAATTATAACTTTCATCGTTCATTCTTCTGGGGTTGATAAAGTATGAATCAAGTACTTAGGTGATTTCTCTCTCTCTCTCTCTCTATCTCTCACACACTTTCTCAGATTAGGCTGTGTTATTCTGTGGGAAGGATGTAGGGCAGTATTCTCAAACTATCTGATGTGGCATACCAACAGTTTTTTTTTCCAATGTGTCAGGGATTGGTAATATTTCTTAGTAATATTAATTTATACTGGAAACAATATATATAATGAATATAATAAAAGTTTACAATTTTTTTATCGTATATTTATTTTGTAAACAAATAATACAATACCATATTACATAAGCATTTTATAGGCATTTTATAATGTTTCTTTCTTTTCTGGAAACTTGTTGCATACCAGCAGCTGATGGCTCCCAGACCAGCACTGGTCTGCGGACCACCACTTTGAGTAGCACTGATGTAGGGGACCACTTACAATATAAGTATTTCTTTCTTCCAAGATGACAACTACCACTCTATTGCAGTGGAAGAATGTGGTCAGAAAGGCCCCAACAGAGTATGGAACATGCTGCTGCTAACATGCATCATGCACATATACAGATAAGTATGTAACACATGAACTTAGGAAAGAACCACATGGCACTGGGTTTTATTCCACTGAGCAGTATCTTGGTTAGGCCTTGTGAGAGAAATCAGTGAAAGAGGTAAACCCAGGAAGATGTAGGATGAAGTGGTGAGAAATGATCTTCAGATATTGAGCCTCATAGAGGCTTCTAACAATTTTCTGCACTTGAGAAGACATGTCAAGCTAAGTATAATTGCGGCAGCCCAATGCACCTCATCCCCTGCACAATATGGCCTTTGTCAAAACTCTCCTGCCACTCACCATCTTCTCAACAACCTCCCTCCTTTCCATCACCCATGATCCCTACTCACCAACTGCTGTACCACATATACTCCTCCCTTGTCACCTGTGGGTAAGTCTTAATGCATCTCCAACACCTTTTGTTTCTCTCTCTCTCTCTCCCACTGTCTCTCTTTCTTTCTATCAATCTCTCTTTCCTCTCCTTTCTTTTCCTACTAGGGTAGCCAAGTATCTTATTTATGGTAAGATGCCTATCTCTTTCCCTCTGTTATAGTCTAACCTCTCACCTGGCACAAAGCCATTTCCTTCCCTTCTACTCCCTCTCTCAGCTGAAAGGTCTTTGTCTCACAAGTTAATTGGCAACTCCACAGGTGTTGGTGCCATGCAGAAAGCCTGAATTTAAGCAGCATGAGACCTGCTAAGTTTAAAGAATAGAACCAACTGTGGTACTACTAGAAAGGGGGGAAAGAGAGAGAGAGAGAGAGAAATGATACCATATTTGTGGGCCAGTGGTTGGAGTGTGTCAGGGAGCAACTTCATGCCAATTAGTCAAGTAATAGTTCTTTGGATGTGTGTGTGTGTGTGTAGCAGCTGTACACATCTATAGACCTTATCTAAGCTTTGATCTTGTGCCTGTTTGCTTAAAGCTGTTTTGGAGATAAACAACAACTATTCTTGCAAATAATGCTACACAATGGTTTCAAATCTTGGCACAATGCTAGCAATTTTTTTATGGTGGGGAGGAAGTCGATTACATTGACTCCCCCAGTGCTCAATTGGTGCCTATTTGATTGACCCCAAAGAGATGAAAGTTGACCTCAGTGAAATTTGAACTCAGAATGTAAAGAC
>NC_142929.1:165341551-165411551 GCF_046866305.1 Octopus bimaculoides | reverse complement strand
TTATTCATTGGTGATGAACAAAGCAGAGTTATATAGTGTGTGCATGTATAGTAGATTGCTTGACTACAGTACATTCTTGCTACTTTATAAACTCTAAAGGGATGGTCAGCAAAGTGGATTTTGGCAGGATTTGAACTTAAGACAAAGCTAAATATGGTAAAGTATAAATATTTTTGTTGCCCTACTGTTTCTATTCTTTGTTCCAGAATCCCTACAGTTATATTGATGTATAACTTTGGCACAATGTTATAAATTTATGCAATGGGGTTTGCAGTCTTTGAATCAATGTATGTACATGAATGATATTTTGTTTATTGACCCTGGGATGATAAATAGTCCAATCAACAATGACCAGATTTGAACTCAGAACATAAAAGCAGATATAGCAAACTGTTTACTCATATTATTTGTTATTACTGTTTCTACACTTCTACAGTCCTCACCTGAGAGCAGCATTGATTTCTTGTCACTACACACAACACCAAATTTTGTTAGGGATGAATTATAGAGAATTAAATCAACACAAGTTATTATCAGTAAATATTCTCTGATTTATCCCCAAACTAAGGAATGAAAGACTAAAAATCAGTCCCTTACAAGAGTTGAATTCAGAATGTAGAGGGACAAAACAAAAACATCTAATAGCATATTGTGTAATGTTCTACTGTTTCTGTCAGGATGTAGGAGGTGTTGGCATATATGTATGGTTTAAAAAGTTTGCTTTTCAACCATATGATTGTGGATTTCCACTGCCAAGCACTCTGCTACTATAGCAACTAATGCTTTGTAAGCAGATTTCATTTTCCATGATTGCATGGGTTGGATGAATCATCAGGTTCTGAGTTATTTCTTATTGGGAACTGTTGTTCCCATAGATTGTTCCTACACAGATTTAACTTGGTTTCTATGGCTGTATACCCTTCATGTTGCCAACCACTCTAGAGAGTGTACTGGGTGCATTTTCTCATGGTACCAATGTTTTAGAGAGGTTGAATAAAAGGGACCTCAGAACCCTATGCATTCCTTATTCATTTGTCAGTTACTATAGTGTGTACTGGGAGCAATTTTTGTGAAGTAAGTATTAGAGAGCCTGTCTCAAGAGATTATCATTCTTGAGGGAGTATGATTTATCAGCTTTCCATTGTGGCACCAGTAAGTAGGAGGGAGTGCTTTATACACAAAAAAAAAAAATGAACACAGAGTATTCAGTGAGGTAAGACATGTAGACCAAGAAGGGGGAATAGGGAGAGTGAAGCCAACACTGAAGCCAGAATTAAGTAAGGGAAAAGGTGCAGGGGAATTATTTGCTCAGGTGGCTTAGGGGACCAAGATGGTTGGGTGGGAGAAAGAAGTAGTAGCATGATTTAAGCAGCAAAGTTATTTGGGGTGGAGTTATGTAGAGAGTCATTGACAACAGCAGAGGTAGACAAAGGCAACGGTGAGTGACAGAATAAGAGTAGGTGATAGGTGGCAATAGAAGTGGTCCTGGGGCAGTGGAAATGGGGTAGTCCAATGCGGTCTCTAGTAACAGGTCTAGTAAAAGAAGCTGTCAATTACTTCAAATGAACTTGCCAGGTGTTTAACCCTGTTGATACCAACCTGCCTGTGACTACTCATGTTCTGACACAAACTTACTGTTTTGAAGTGATCTAAATTAAAATCTTCCATCAAAATTGTATGGTACTTGTTCCAGATCCCAGCTCAATAATGAGAAAGTTATTTTACTAAGTTCTTCATTATCTTAAAAACTGATTGAAACAAACACAGCATATATCAACAGAAATATGGTAACAAAAGGGTGATGAGGGAAAATTTCCAGTGTGCTCTTAGTGTGTATTGCTCCAATCTGTCACATATATAGAATATATACGTGTGTGTGAGTGTGCATGCATGTGTCTTACTGCTTGAGAAGTGGTGTTGGTTTACACCTACAACACTTATCAGTTTGGAAAAACAATAACAGAATAAACATCAGACTTGAAAGTAGGTACTGGGGTTGATTTGATCAACAAAACCCTCTAAGGCAGATCCCAGCATGACTGCAGTTCATTGACTGAAAATCTAAAGAAATAAAAGAATATAATCTGTACCAAAGTTATATCTATTGTTGTTGTTTACATTAGGTCAGACCAATGAGGAAAAATGTTCCAGTTATGACCGTCTTATCAAAAGTCTTCTTCCTTGTTGTTATTTAGTCCAATTCAATTTTAACTGAGCAGGCTTATCATGGAGTTGAAGGATGATCTTGCTGTAATCCACTGCATCTTCTTCTCAGGCATAGTGTTTACTAGACTACATTATCCAATGTAGCCTTCCTTTTCATATGTAAGTTGATTTGAAGGAGATTTGTTTGCTATTTCTAACAGGGTGGGATGTACTTTGAGGAAATCTGGTTGCTGTTTCTAGCAGGTCAAACAGCCACATAAAGGCTCTCACATTGGCTTGAGTAAAGTTATCTTTATTTCAAAAAGTTGTAGAATGGCAGAAATGACAGAAGAGTAACAGACTAAATGCCACATGATTGGTTATTACAACTCTTTACATTGTAAGCTGAAAATCTCACTGGGATAAAACAAAAAGCAAGCATATACGTGTGTGTGTGCGTGTGCGTGCGCACGTGTGTGTGTGTAGACGGACATTGATTAAATTTAGTATACCCCTATTTCCATACAATTCTGTGGCTAAGTGCCAAAGATAACAACAATTATTATTATTGTTTATGTAAAAAAAAACCCAAAAAACAAAACAATGCGACAAAATTTGGTGGAAGTGTTACAAAATTTTTTCATTTGAAAAAACAAGAAAAATATGAAATTGTTGACTGGAGATTAATTTGTTAATGTTATTGTTTAGAAGTTTTGTTTAGCTCTGAGCAGACCTAAAGGACTGCCATACCATCCATCCCAGAACAATGTCAGATTACTGAAGAGGAAGATAAAACAAAAATATAAAAAAAACAAAACAGCAATACTAAATGGATGTTTTCATATTTCATAAATGTTTAGCTAACAAAACAACAATTGGAATTTTTTATTAGTCATATGACAGCTAACACCAGCCGTTACAATGATTTTTTTATATCCTCTAACACCCCAACTAAAAAATAAACAGCTACCATTAGAGAAGCTTTGAAAGAATGGAATGAGCTTACACATCAGAAATGTGGCATTAGCAACTCCAAAGGCCTAGTTTACAATATGGACACAAAGATCCAGATTTGTTTCTTAAGGGGGTTACTTAATCATTAAGCTCAGTATCTGATTAGTACTTACTTTATTGACCTAGGAAGGATGAAGAGCAAAGTTAGTCATCAGTTAGATTTGAACTCAGAAAGTAAAGAATCGTAAGTTTTTTATTCCAGTCCAACATGCTACCAGTTCTGCCCTCCACTATAAACATTGATGATGATGATTGAAATTGAAAAAAAATCTGGCATCTCATGGCAGTTACAAAACTAGTAATTGTAGGAGCACTAGGAATGATCTAAAAAAGGAACTGGAAATTATTTAGAATAATTCCTGGCAAACTATCCCTATAAGAAGTGCAAAAGTTTGTTTACCTGTGATACACATATTGAGAAGTGCACTGTCGCTGTGAGAATGATAACCTTCAGTGTAAATATTTTGTTCTTTTTTCTTTACATAACTTTATTTGATTTTGCAAATGAACAATCTGGTGTGTTTATTTTAATGGCCTATCAATGTATACAGTAATTTTTTTTTGCCCTAGGTGTCAAGAAGACATTCAGCAAGAAATGGAAACAAAGTTGAAGGAAGAAGAAAAACTAACAACAACAACAACAACAACAACAACAACAACAACAATAATCCTTTCTCCTATAGGCACAAGGCATGAAATTTTAGGGGTGCAGGTTAGCTGATTGCATTGACCCCAGTTTCTACTGGTACTTATTTTATCAACCTCAAAAGGACGAAAGCAAAGTTAACATTGGTGGAATTTGAACTCAATGTAAAGCTGGACAAAATACTGCTAAGCATTTTGTCCTGTGTGCTAACAATTCTGCCAGCTCACCACCTTAATAATAGTAATAATAATCCATTCTACTTTAGGTACAAGGCCTGAAATTTTTGGAGAGGAGACTAGTTGATTACATCAACCCCAGTGTTTCACTGATACTTAATTTATCAACCTTGAAAAAATGAAAGGCAAAGTTGACCACAGCAGAATTTGAACTCAGAAAATAAAAACAGACGAAATGCCGCTAAGCATTTTGCCTAGCATGTTAACGATTCTGTCATCTCACTGTCTTTAATAACAGTAATAATAATAACAACAACAGTAATGATCTCTAATTTAAGCACAGGGCCAGCAGTTTTGAGGTCAGTTACATGGACCCTAGTTCTTGATTTGTACTTTATTTTATAGAGTGAATGACAAAGTTGATCTCAAGACTGGCACTTAGAATATTAAGAGATGTGACTAAATTTCACATGAAAATTTTACTGACAACCTACCAATTCTGCAACTGACATCCATCATTGCTAATAATAAGTAAATAATGCTAAATGAACAAACAAATCTAGTGAAAAGTAAAGTAAAGTTTCTTCTCAAGTCATAGAGACTCATGAGGGCCGGTTTCCATGGTGTATATTATGTTCACCACCTGGATGAGACGCCAGTCCATTACTCATTTTTGTTAGCTGAGTGGACTGGAGCAACACGATATGAAGTGTTTTGCTCAAAAACACAACACACTCCCCAGTCTAGGAATTGAAACCACAATCTTACAATCATGAGTCCAACAACCTAACCACTATGCCATGCACCTCCACAACATTATACTGAAAGGAATATATGTATATATATATATATATATATATATATATATATATATATATATATATATATATATTATCATCATCAGCGGACGTTAAACGACGACGACGATGATGATGATATATATATATGTGTGTGTGTGTGTGTATAGTTAATTAAAAAAAAGGAAGAAAAACACAAGAAAAAACAACAATGCAACAATGTGGTACATGCAAAGTATTAATAGACACTCAGGGAAGGAAAGAAAGGTAGTTTTACGTTTCAAGCAAAGCTCTTCTTCAGAAACAGGAGACAGCGGAAAGTCCAAGAGAAAAGGAAGATAAAGGAAAAAAATTGGCAACAATCTACATGTAGCTACATTTTGAAATGACCCGTATTTACACATACATACACACACAGTGACTGCATTTAGAATATAGAAAAAATTATATTTCCTATGAATACAGTGAAAGTGGGGCTTTGAGCAACTATAAAATAACCAGTGTGGGATTACAAAAATATCTAGTAAAGAATAATAGAAAAACTAATACAAATAGCTACAAAATGTGTACAAATACAAAACCTTGCTTTCTGTCTGTAAGGAAGCCAACAAATTCAAAACAGGCTTCTTGTTGCTTCAAGTAACCTTTTGGTCAAGTTGTTTATGTCCCTCGACTAGTAGTCTGTGACCAGACTTTAGTTTAGTCTTGGTCTTTTACTAAAGCCCTGGACCAGGGAATACCTTGAAAGTGAATTTGGTGAATGGAATCTGAAGGAAGTCCAACATGTGTGTGTGTGTGTGTGTGTGTGTGTGTGTGTAAGAGAGAGAGAATGATGATGACCGACAATTTCACTTGAGTGAAACAGTGAATTGAATAGTTCCTTGCTGATATGAGTAGAAAAATGTCCCTTTCTTGAAAAATAAGTTAAGTATTGGTGGTAGAATGTATCACCAACCAATCCATTAAATGAACAAACAATTATTTTACAATAAATTACTATTAATGCACACATACTTTAATTAATATTAAATAATCTGAATGCCATTTATGTAGTCATAGTTAAATGTTTTAATGTTGGCTTAATTATGAAATATTCTATAACTTATCGGAGCATTTGCATTTTTATGATAGCTCAGCATGGCCAGAAACCTGTACATGCAGATATAAGATGTCCAGTATGTAGGCTTGTGTTGAATTTATTTATTCAAAACTATGTTTAATTTTTGGCCATCTCATATTTTACTGAGTGTAAGCTGCTGTCAACAGATTTAGGGCTTTCAAAAGGTATTCCCCACTTTTTTTTTTTATTTATATCAGATCAATAAGAAATGTCTTGGAGGTTTGACTGATGCATTGATTATGTTGAATAAATATGTAAAAAAAAAAAAAGAAAAAAAATCTCTGTTACTGTTTATCAGAGGACAATGGTTTGTTTTTGTATTTTTTTTTTTCATCACTTTCCAAGTTTATAGACTTTCAAAAGTCTTGCTCTTTGAATGGGGCAATGTTACTGAAGCTTTGATCAATCCTCCATATGGTAAGTTCTATTGATTTTTTAGTCACTTCAATTGAAATGACAAATGAAGCCAGAGTTCAAACTACATTGAAAAAAACCCAAAAAAACACATGGCTTGATGCTCCTGCTACAACAACAACAACTATAACAATAACAACAACAACTATAACAATAACAACAACAACCACAACTACAATGACTTTTGTTGTAGAAAGTGTACAGCTTTTAAATACAGCCTATGAGCTGATGTTGATATTGACTGTTCTAATAAGTGATAACTGTTACCATACTGCTGGTGGCAGCTCTAGTTGGAGTGATGCCATATGGGCAAGACCACCTAATTTGTGTATCACCATCATCATCATCATTCTCATTTAGATTTTATAACAATGATATGAGATTTGTAATAAAAATCAATAGTATGATGAACTAATATTTATGTTTGTCAGGATTTTGCATTCGCTAAGTCCTTAACTGTATAAATACAGATGATTAAATAAATTATGATTTTTCTTTTTTACTTGAGAAGAGCAAAGTCAGTCCTGACTCTTGATGTTATTTTCTTGACCCAAATAAAAGATGAAAGGAAAAGCTGAGCCTTGTAAGACAGAACACAGAATGTAGAGAAAAGAATGAAGACATATTATTATTACGGTTAAGCCTTTGGCCCAGTGCATCACTATTTCACCAACTCTCCACCTTACTACTACTACTACTACTACTACTACTACTACTACTACTACTACTACTACTGCTGCTGCTGTTGGTACTCTTATAACCCATTGAGTCATAGTAGCAACAGTGAATCCTTCACCAATTCTTGTTGGTTCACATATTATGTGTGAACCAATGAGGGGATCTCTATGTGACCATAGAAACAGCAGCCTAATTCCTTCATATTAAACCTTGTCATCTTCAAAGTGGAAACATAGGACTGTGAAGTCATAGATATACAAAAACACGAGATGGTCATAGTTGGGATACATTTGATCATAGGTTTGCTCAATTGAAACTGAGCCAGAACCCAACAATAGCAATAACATCCAGCCGCAAAAATACACATTCCAACTATTTACAGGTAGATATTTTAAGTTATGAGAGACACAGCTCATTCATACAAGTCTGGAGTTAAAAAAAAAAAATCCATTAAAATAAGTGAACAAAAAAGAACATCAAAAAATTAAAATAAGAATATAATTTTAAGAGAAGCAGGTGAAGAATTTTTAGATGATTTGAGTTTTTTTGTTCATTGAATCAGCAATAAATGAAATGGATTTTGGACATTAGAATTTTCTGTTTCAGGTAGCTCACAGATATTGTCAAAGTTTGTCTAGGAGTATGCGATAAATCTATGAGTGATATATCATGTGATATATCTCTCTCTCTAAGAAGCCATACTAGAGGATTTATCACTTCAGACGACTAAACAAATATCTTGGTGAAACCTTATAAAATAGCAAACATTGGAAATAAGAAAAGAAGCCAAATATTCTGTTTATTGGAGTCGATTTCACTGAGAATCAATTTCTCAGCATTAACTCCACCCACACCAGCATTTGATATTAATTTTAAAAAGCCATATCTTCAGGAAAGATTTGATTACGAGGAATTATAACCCCATTTAAATGTGATGAAGTCCAGTATAATTTTTGATAATTTTGCTTCAGAATTTTCTTTGTTATAAATGAATGAAAGGAAAAGGGGATGAGAATGATGTAATTCACGGTCAATTTGAACATAATCTATGAGTTGATCTCTGCACAGGTACAAAAAAAGAAAAAAAGGAAAAACAAAATAAAATGTTAGAGAGAAAATTTCAGAGAATGACTTTCAAAGGGAAAGAATTGGGTAGCGGTAAGATCTGAGAGAAGATAATAGTTTTTATTTAGTTTATTTTTTTACCATTTAGTTAGAAATGGAAGGACAGCACTCATAACTCTTTATTTCTGGTTGTAAGAGAGAGGAAATTATCTTCAGACTGGAGATCTGACTGGAATTCTTGCAACAGAGTAAATTCCAATAAAAGCATCTGATGACCAGGTGGTGGTGTTACACCAGGCAACATGAAATATGCATTGGGTTAGTTTGGGTAGAGAAGGAATGCAGCTATCTGGTTGAGAGGTGCAGAGGATGTGACAAAATAAGGTGGAGAGAAGAAAAAGCATGTCAGTGAGCCATTAGCTGTAACATAATGGATGGCAAATCTTCATCAATAAGGTAGATTTTATTTGTTCTTGTAAGACCAGCAGAGATTACATAGTACCCAAAAGAATTAAATTCCAGTAATTAAAACATTTTATTGGGCAAAATATATTATATTAATGCTACTTCTCCATTTTTGGACTAATGGATATATGTCAGTTAGTTTGCTGAAGTGTTGAGTAGAACACTGGCTCAGTTTGGGCTACCTGCTGTCATCCACAGACGGGGTATATTTCCATTGGATCTACTTCAGGAATTCTGCAGTGTTAGTTGAGATAATAATTTTTTAAGTAATGAGAAGATGAATTTGGTATTAATCTTTATTTTGTACAACAGTCGTTTCAACCCATCCTGCTACATTTGATACAACACATGTTGAAAAGAGTCCTACTCATTAGGGACAGAAGCAGGATGGGTCGAAATGACCGTTGTACAAAATAAAGATTAATACCAAATCCATCTTCATGTTACTTAAGAAATTATTATTATTATTATTATTATTATTATTATTATTATTATTATCATTATTATTATTATTATCATTATTATTATTATTATCATTATTATATATATATATATATACAGTAGTTACAAAATTAACTAGTATTAATATTCACATATATATATGCATAATATCAGCATGAATATATGACATTTCGTCAGAAAATTATTGGTATTGTTAAATATAAGATATAATGAACAAAGAAGTCGCACATAATTATCTCACATTTTCTCTATCTGTACTGTACAAAATCATAAATTAATACATAATTATCTGCAGACAGCTTGTGTTTGTTATTGTTTACCTAAGTCAACTCTGATTGGGAATATCTATGATCAAAAATGTTTTAACTGTTATCACTGCAGTTCAATATATCTAGGACTACTTTGTCCAATATGTCCTTTAAGATGTTAGGATGCGATTTGAAAGAATTTGGCTGCCTTTTTCTAGCAAGTCAAGCAACCATGTGGGACTCTCATTGGCTTGGCCAGAAGCTAGTAAGTTAATCTAGTGACTCTTGGACTTTCAAGCTTTCTTACATTTTTTTTTTTGGTATTTAAAAAAAAGATATAGGAACATAAGTCTTTTGGGAACTGATGATATATTTATTTGTATCTGATTTCAGACTTAACTTTACAGTAATGAACTTTGTCATCTACATCTATATATCTATTTATCATAGATTTGTTATACATTGGAACATACGTGTAGCTATACACTTGAGCATATGTGTAGCTTTCTTTGATGTGTGAGCACATGTGATGATGATGATGATCATGTGTGGCTTGATTAATCACCTCAGCACCTGTATGGCTTACTTTGACAAACACCAGCTTCGTTCCATCAATGTAACTAACAGATGTTCTTTTTTATCCTCTGTATGGATGATACTCAAAGCAACTCAACATTAACAAAGGTTAGACTGCAACTCCATGAATAAATACATAACCTACTATAGAACCAAGTGTGGAAATAAAATAGTTCCTAAGGATTGATAAATTGAAGTTATTAGGAACAATTCTAAATGCAAAAGGGATTAGGTTTATACATCACTAAATTTAAGACACATGCACACAGAAATATATATTGTATCTTAGTTGCCAAAAGCAATCAATGTGTGATGGATTAAACAACATATCTACTTACAAAACACTTTTAACAAAAGACAACAAGCACATCAAGAAAAAAATAAAGATAGAAAAGAAGTTAGATGTTTAGAAGTATGTGTAACTAAACTGGTATCTTGAAATTTAAATCACCTTGCTGTCTATGTCTCTCTCTCTCTGTCTCTCTGTCTGTCTCTGTTTCTCTCTGTCTGTCTGTCTGTCTGTCTGTCTCTCTCTGTCTCTCTCTCCCCCAACATACCAAAGCTCATACTACACAATCTTTCTCAGGACTGCATCCTTTTAGAACAAACATCCTGCAAATTAATCTATGCCTGACATGAAGCTCACTAATGGATTTTCTTCTCTATATTCTCCAATGAACCTGTTAAAATCTATGCCAACTACACTCTCAAACAACAATCGAGTTTACTTTGCTTACCACCATGGAAGATACAACCTGTGTCTTTTTTGCTGTTATCTTTCTTCCTCATTTATATCTATTTATTAATAAATTTGTTGTATTTATAAATGTCTGAGCACATGCATAGCTTTCTTTGATGTATGAGCATACATGCAATGATGATGATGATGATGATGATGTACAGATTGATTAATGATCTGAGCATGTGTGGTTTACACTGATAAGTACCTACCTGATTACACCAATGTTATCTGTTTTTCTATATTGTTCCCTATACCCACATTGGAGAAACATAACTTCTTTTACTGATGGGAAGGAAATTCAATAAGGAAAATATGCAATCTGATTAAATCTATGATAGGGCAAGAATTGTTCCTTCCAGCACAAGATGATTCTTCATGCTAAAACCTTTCTAGAAAAACATACTACGCTGATATAACACTGATAAATGAGAGATATCTCTTTATACTCTAATATAACTTTTCTAGTTACACACCGCAGAATAAATACACTTAGTTCTGTCTTCTAGTGACTGATGACAGGAAGGACATCTATAGTCATAAGATCCCAACCAAATCAAGCATTAATGCAGAACATCAAGACTAGTACACACATGCATGCACACACACACACAGAGTCAAGAAGTATGGTGTTACATTGTACTGCAAACCCAGCCAAATTATGCCAGCATGAAAAATCAGATTAAAAAAAAAAATGATGATAATGATGATAACAATGATGATGATGATGTTGAAGAAGAGATAATAGAGGTCTTTGTTCTTGTTCTGATCATATACATTTACCATCAAAGCTACTCCAGTAATGATCATCCAGTCTTTTTTTCAGACATATTGCATCCAGTACTACACTAACCTCTATATCTTTCCTCTCTTAAAACAGTAAGGTGTGATTGATGGCTGATTTGGCTGCTATTTTTGGTAGGTTGAGTCAACTAAATGGAGGTTCTCCCATGGGTGTAAGGATAGGATATATATATATATATATATATATATATATACATACAGGCATACATACATACATACATACATACATACATACATATATTGTGGAGGAAGTAGAACAATACCAATAACAAAATAGATCTCAATTGTACTGATATCCAGTCTGTACCCCAGCATGGCATAGGTTATATGATGAAGTGAATACTGGATGATACCAAAACAACTTGGCCTTTAGTATAGTGGTGAAAAGGACAACCCCACAACAGCCATTCACCACTCACTCAGATATTTCTCTATCATAGATCTGAATAAGTAGAAATGACCGAGATATTTTATAATCACTTAAATTTATAATTACAACTTTTAATTCCTTTACCCTCCTCTACTCTGTTTCATCCCAATACCAAACAGAACAACACATCATCGAGTACTTTTCCTATTTTATTCCTTCACTTAGTAAACAACAGCAATTACAATTAAACAATAACTTCAGCCAACCATTACAAAGTCTAAAGTTATGAAGGACAAAGAAACGAAAAAGATCTGTGGACACAGTCTCTTCCTTCCTCCTCTTACCACTGCTGCCACCGCCACCACCACCACCACGAATGTGAATGCATACAACTATGAAGTACTTAGTTGCACCCGCATGTCCACACACACACACACACACATACACACTCTTATAGAGTTTTGGTGCAAACCTAGAATATAAATAAAAAAATTATTGACAGAAAAGAAGCTTGCCCATTCATAATAATAATGGCAATTATCATCATCATAATTATCATAAATATCAGAAACACGAACACAATATGGCAAGGTGCCGAAATCTGTTATTGCATGCTAACTACAGGGGTTTGTTTGCTCATTGCTAAACGGAAATAAAAGAGATGCTTCATTGATGTACTGAATTGTTACATGCTATTCACAACTGAGTAAGTGGGAAAAATCATAGACCAAGAACAATAGCCCCACCCATACACCCCATCCATGTCAGATTGTACTAAGAAGTATAAAAAGTTTAGGAGAAATTATTTAATTAACATGAATTCCACATGTAAAAGAGAACTTAGAGGAAAGAATATACACAATTATTAATAAGTTTTCTTTTTGAATGACGCAGGGTAAAGAAGTAGACTTTTTGTCTGAAATTGCCAAAGGTTTTGAAGTAAAAGACAAACCATTTAATCATAAATATAAGAAACAAGTTTGGAGAATCAAAGGATAAAAATGAAGCTACTTGGCATATAATAGTACTTTTGCAGTAAGAATGGCTTTCTGATTAGAAGCCTATTGTGAATGGTTTTATAGCAGGTTAAAAGGCAGAATGTATGTTATGGCAATAAAATATTGGATACAAATAGTTGTTAACAGCAATCACTGATTCTGAAGCTGGCTGGTAGGATAGTAGAAGTAACTTCAGAAGATGTTTTCTTCAGTACTCAAAGACAGCAGTAAAACGCCATCACAATTATAAAGCTTATAAGACTGAATAAAAACTACAAGTGATATATAACAGTTCGTACATTCATTTAATGTCTTTAGAGAAGAAAGGACAATACCCATGACCCGTTGCAGGGCTTTCAAGTATGATAGGAGTAAATGCAGAGTAAGTTGTCCTTTGACAAGATATCTGACTTGAATGCTTGAACACAATGAATTCCATGAGAGCTCAAGGGTTGGTGTTAAACCAGGCAACACATTTAAATCTTCTATCTAAATTGGATTAAAAAAAAACAACAGCACTTGAGGGAGCCTTTGTTGCCATGTGACATGGAAAAAATTGCAGCCAAGTCTCTCAAATCACACTCTATGTCGAAAACTATTCAGGAAAAAATACAGGTTGATCACAGCTGTAAAAGCTTTTTATTATAGCTAGCTCATTCAGATCCCACTCAAGGATAAGCAACTTAAATTACCCTAAACAAAGTCTCCCTTGCCCCCAAATATATCAGTTAACATAATCTAAATGTAGATCAAGAATTGAATTAGACTAAATGCATGTTGCTACCAATAGGGAGATTAAAACACAACATTAAATTAAAGAATAATTATTATAGACCTATAAGAATAAAACTAAATATAAAATCACTAACAATATATAACAGCTAAATTTAACTGAATGAAAACTAGCAACAATATATAACAGTTGAATTAAACTTAATGAAAGCCAGCAACAATATATAACAGATGAATTAAACTGAACAATGACCAGCAACACTATATAACAGTTAAATCAAGACTCATAAGAAATCTGTTACAATCAGATTGAAATTAAACAAAGGCATCAGTACTCACTCTCTAACTAATAGAGGTCAAACAATTGACCCTATTTATCACATTCTCATGAAATAAATATTGATTGATTGATTGGTAGAACAAGATTAATTTTATCAGTGAAGTATGTTTTAGGAAAATCTTCAATGGGATTTGAATTCAAAGTATTCTAAACAGATTGGACTTCTGTGGCACTGAAAATGAAAACTGATTTGTGGAGGTAGATGTTATAGTGCTAGTGTTTAATGGTCATTCTTATTTATTTATAATCTTATTTGTCAGTAGAGTAGAAAATGAGATGTTTTTCAGTGATTACAGACTTGTCTTTTCAGTTTTCCTAAACTGTTTCTAAATGTTTTGAAAGTTGGTTAACCACTTGGATATCAAGTAAACATTCAGAAAACTACTCTTTAAATCCAAGATATTTCTCCAGTGGATTTTCAAATAAACAGAAAGTTCAATTTCTATATAAGGAATGAAAAATCTTCTGTAACTGGGTTCAATGATTCCCATTTTTGGAGGCATTGTAAAAAGCTTGCTGAGATAAAATCCTTCACTGAGAAACAGCGTAACAGAGAATAGAGCAGATTTTGCAAAATATTTGGTGAAAGCATCCACGAGGATTCATTTTATCAGTTTAGATTCAATAGAGTATTAATTAATCTGACCTTTATCATAGAAAAATGATTTAGGAAAAAAAAAAAAAAAATAGTGTAAAGCTAAATATTTGAGATTAGAAAGGACTTTTCTCTTCATAATAATCCTCCTCCTCATAAGCATCCCAACTATCATGATCTCACTCATCTCCCCACCTCCCATCTACCCTGACCACAAACTGAAGATCAATATTACTCAAGATTTAAATAGTTCAATGCCCAGAAAACTAAGTTGAAATAAAACACACACACACACGCAGACAGCACACACACACACACACACACACATGCACACACACACACACTCACACAGTGCATGCACACACATATACATACAGACAGTGCGTGCACACACACACACATACATAGACAGCACACACATGCACAGACAGTGCGTGCACACACACATACACACACATGCATGCACACACACACACATAGAGTCTAAGACAAGAAGACAAGAAATATCACAAATGAAGAAATTGAATTCTCTTTTATAAATAGCTTGTTATTTCATTTAGTGAATTCGATTGTAAAGAACTGACTTCTGTAAAGAGTTCAAAGACATGCAACTGAACTTTCACAGTCCCTCCCATACAACAATGATCTTTATGAGGGTCAACAAATAACGAACTTCTCAAAAAGATTCTATTGTAAACACAGTGAAGGGTAGTGACAAAGAAACTTTGAAAACTACTACATGGAAAGTGAGCTTCACAGACGCGTTCTACGAATTCCGATATTCGATTTGAAGGAATAAGAAAAAAAGAACCAAAAATAAAAACAGAAAAAAAGCAAACAAAATTTTTCTTGTGAAAGGTCAAGTAGCATAATATATAAAAATCTTTGACTTTATTTAATGAAATAACATTTTTAAATGTTGCAGAGATGTGCTATAGCTAACATATTGATAAAGATATACAGTGGCATTATATAAATATATTGATGTGAAATATAATATTGATATAACATTGATACTAACATATTGATGTGATGTAACTAATATATTGCTTTCTGAGAATCAACACTATATGACATACTCAAAAACAATAGATATTTTACTTGTGACAAGTGAAGTGGAATAATGTATGAAAATCATCACTTTTATTTAAGGAAACAATATTTTAAATACTGGAGTGATGTCATATAACCAATATATTAATAAAAAATGACAGTGATAAGATGATACAAATTAATGTGATACATACATGTGTGTGTATGTGTGTGTGTGTGTGTGTGTATGCACACATACATGTATGTATCACATTAATTTTTATCATTGTATCACTGTCATTTTTTATTAATGCGTGTGTGTATGCACATATACACACACACATACATACATGTATGTATGTGTGTGTATGCGTGTGCACACACACACATACACACACATAGTATAGTTGTAAAGCAGCTTGATGTGATGCCAACACATTAGTTAGATGCAAACTCATATTACTTTCTTGAAACCAAGGATTTCAATAGTGTATGAGACACCAAAAACAATACACACACACACACACACACATACATACATACACACACACATATATTTTCTTTCTTGTGAAATGTCAAGTAGAATAATGTACAGTATTAACAAAAAAAAGAAAATCAACAATTTTCTTTAAAGAAATAACATTTTCAATGTTGGAGTGACGTAATATAACTAAAATATTGAGAAAAGACATACTGATGTGATATATCGATTTCTTACATTGGCCTAAAGCCACAAATTTATAGGGAAGGATATAGAGAATTGAATTGGCCTCCAGTATACTACTAGTACATATTTTTAATATTTACTTCAGAGAGATGAAAAACAAAGTCAATCATGGTGGAATATGTGAAAAAATGCAAATAGTCCCCAAAAGGATACTTCTTTGGTATTCTACCAATTTGTCAGGTACTTTACAAATGTATCAGGTGTTCTACCAGTTTGTTTATCAATCAACTAATATGCCGGTTGCTCTACTGATTTGTGTGACACTCTCCTGGTTCTGTCATCTTGCATTCTGTTTAATGCTCTACAGTATATTTGTAGTTTATATGAGGAAGGGATATTTAAATATAAGAAGAATAATTTAATAGTTTGGCTTTATTAATCAATAAACTAGTGTTTAAACTTCAAATACTGAATAAATTTATTTTATGTGCTAACATTAGAATGGGTTTCACCACTCTCCTTTGGTTATAGAATATACAGGAGTGGTATTAACATACTGGCATACTGTGAATCTACTACGAAGGACCAAAATAAGTGGTGAAGTGTCTTGAGACCCATATAGATTTATAATTATCATCATTGTTTAATCTCTGTTTTTCTAGTCATGTGCCTCCTCTATAGTAAGACACCTCTGCTTGTCTCTCTAGCTATCACACTTTAGTCTTTCAGCACCAGGCACATAATCATCTACAACTCTCAAATACTTCATTCCTGCACTTAGTAGTGGGAGCTTTTTCCTTTTTCCTTTTAGCATGAAAAAAGCACTCAATACACACACACACACACAAGCACATGTATACACTTGTATGAAGTTGATATTTCACACTATCAGCAGTCAAAAGTTCTTGTTTGATGTGGTCCTTCAGGCAATAAAAATGTCACCATAAACATGAATTAACAACTCAGACAAATAAATATGCTGTGCAATATGTATCAAGTATTGTTTCTCTTGTTTGTTATACTAAACATCCCACCCCATACTCATATAAATACACATACACACACACATATAAAGTGTACTAGGTATGGATATCTCAACCAAAGAGAAAACTCAATAACAGGGCCTGAAGATCAAGGGTAAAAAACTGCTTTGATATACATATATCAGGTCATCCCATAAGTTCTATCTGATTTTACCTTTTTTAAAATTGAATGAAATTTAATAGTATTTTAGAATGCCTAATGGAATTATTTTTATGCATTTGTGTACATTTAAAACTAATTAAATATTATTTTACAGAATAATAGAATTAAAATTTCTTTGATTAAAACCCTTTCTAACATGGAAGTATTCAAACAGCATTTAAGGCACATAATGCTTTATGAGTACAAAAAAGGAAACTCTACAGTTGAAGTGACTTGAAACATACACTCAGTTTATGGGAAAGAATGTTTGAATGAAATAACTTGCAGAAGATGGTTTTCAAAATTCAGAAGTGCAGATTTCAGCCTTGAAGATGAAGATTGAACAGGACGTCCAATTGAGTTTGATGATAAGCTCCTTGAGGCATTACTTGAAGAAAATCCTGCATTATCAGATGAAGAATTGGCAATAAAGCTTAGTTCAAACCATACAACTGTTCATCATCATCTTCAACAACTTGGAAAGGTTCCTAAACATGGAAAATGGGTGCCTCATGAATTGTCCGAAAGTAATCGCAAATCCCGAGTTGACATCTGCTCTTCTCTCCATTCTCGCGAACTCATTTCACCCTTTTTAGATAGACTTATGACTGGTAACGAAAAATGGATCTTCTATCGAAATGTTAAACGTCGTAAACAGTGGCTTGGTAAAAGGGAAAAAACTCAACCACAACCGGGAAGGGAATTTCATAGTAAAAAGGTTCTTCTCTCTATCTGGTGGGATTGCAAAGGAGTAATTCACTTTGAATTGTTACCACCTAATGCAACAATCAATGATCAAGTCTACTGTCAGCAATTAGAGCGTTTGAATCAAGTTTTGAAGAAAAAAAGACCTGCTTTAGTGAATCGAAAAAGAGTGATGTTTCATCAGGACAATGCACAACCTCACACTGCAAAGATCACATCACAGAAGATCGAAGAGCTTGGTTGGGAAAGAATTCCTCATCCATCTTATACTCCTGACCTTGCTCCTTCAGACTACCATTTGTTTCGCAGTTTACAAAATAATTTGGGGGACATAACTTTCGCAAGCCAGGAGGGGGTCGAAACTGACATTTCAGAGTTCTTCGCTTTGAAACCAAAAGAGTTTTACATTGATGGGATTAAAAAGCTTGTAAATAGATGGAAGAAAGTCATAGATAATCAAGGAAAGTACATTGATGATTAAATTTTAATTAAATATAACATTTGATCACTTGCTTTCTTTATTCAAAATTTGGACAGAACTTATGGGATGACCGGATATATCATTCCAGCAGGAAATCAGATTGGTATTACAATCCTTTTTATTCTCATATAATGAATTAAAGTAGTCATGGGGTGGAAAGCTCATTCTCTGACTAAATGATGAAAAAAAAGGAAGAAAATCAAATGGAGACCACTCAGAATTTATTGAAAAAATGTAATAAAAACACAGTTTCTTTATGACTTTTCTGTCATATCTCAGATGATTCAATTTTCTATTGTATTCTTGTGTATTTCAGAGAATAAATATTTTCTTGTTAATAAGATGGTCAAACTTATTCCACTCCTACTTTTGCTGTTTAGGTTAACAATCAAGTACCAATATTAAAGATTTGAAGAGATCATAGTTCACCAAACAATCAGTGGTTCCCATCCTGTCACAATAACTCAAGTTATTGGTGACAGTCTGTGGAAAAGACAGTTATTTATATTTATTTTATGTCATGCATTCTGTGAACAAAAGAGTTATTGGTTACACGTTTCAAATAGGCCAATCAATTATTCACTGCATAAGAGAGAGAGAGAGATGCAAGAGCAGGGAATCCCTGTACAACTTGACCTGAATAAATACAAGATATGTTTTTGTTCAATGCACTTATTTATGGGAAATTTTTAGCTGATGTAATATATCTTTCATTAATCTGTATAAATACACACACACACACACACACACACACACACACACCTGTATGTATATATTTTTATATAAATCTTTATACATACAGACACACACAGCCACACACATATGTATACATTCATACACATAGACACATATACATACATACACACACACATACGCTCATCATCATCATCATCATTTTACATCTGCTTTAAATCTGGCATGTGTACTGGTGCACACATCATCATCATCAACATTTAACGTCCGTTTTCCATGTTAGCATGGGTTGGACAGTACGACTGGGGTCTAGGAAGTCAGGAGGCTGCACCAGGCTCCAGTCTGATCTGGCAGTATCTCTACAGCTGGATGCCCTTCCTAACGCCAACCACCCCATGAGTGTAGTGGGTGCTTTTTATGTGCCACCGGCACAGGGGCCAGAGGAGCCTGACAATGGCCACGATTGGTTGGTGCTTTTTACGTGCCACCGGCACAGAAGCCAGTCAAGGCAGCACTGGCATTGGCCATGTTCGGATGGTGCTTTTTATGTGCCACTGGTACAGATATCACAACTACAATTTCCATTTGATTTTCATGTTGATGTACTTGACTCAATAGGTCTCCTCAAGCACTGCAGGACGCCCTAGGATCCAAGGTACTTTTGAATGGGCTGGGGCTGGTTATGCAAAACTGGTGTAGGATACAGCCGTGAACTCACTTTATTTGTCGGGTCTTCGCAGTCACAGCATATCTCCAGAGGTCTCGGTCTTTCGTCATTGCGTCTGTGAAGCCCAACGTTTGAAGGTCATGCTTGACCACCTCTACCCAAAATTTCTTCAACTCTTTGGGAGTGGCACTTCTTCACACAGCTCTCTTCATCCATCTGTAGTACATGACCATACCAATACAAATGTCTCTGTTGCATGCCACATCCAATGCTCCTTATGTCCAACATTTCTCTCAGGGCACTTACACTCTGTCGTGTGTGCACACTGACATTACACATCCAGCGGATCATGCTAGCTTCATTTCTTTCGAGCCTACGCATGTACACCACAGTCATGGTCCATGTTTCACTGCCGTGAAGCATGGCAGTTTGCACACATGCATTATACAATCTACCTTTCACTCTGAGCGAGAGGCCTTTGTCACCAGTAGGGGTAGAAGCTTTCTAAACTTTGCCCAGGGTATTCTTATTCTAGTGGTAACACTTCTGAGCATCCACCCCAACGACTAGGTCACCTAGGTAGCAGAAGCTATCAACTACTTCTAGTTTCTCCCCCTGGAGTGTGATGGAATCTGTTTTCAGAGCATCTGTGGTGTTTATTGCCCCAGTGCATCTGCCGCACACAAAAGCTATCTTCCCGGTTAATCTTCCTTTGATGTTGCTGCACCTCTTATGTGTCCATAGCTTACACTGGGTACACTGTTCTTCAGACACTAGGGTGTGATTTGAGAGAAATTTAGCTGCTATTTCTTGCACATCATACATACCAAACAACTATAAACACACAAACGCCCTTGTTGGTGTGTGTTTCTATCTAAACAAGTGACAGAACGTAGCATAGTCTTCTGCTTCATGCAGTGGTAACTATATACAACTGGTGGTTATTTCGTCAGCTTGAAATGACGGGATCAAATTAAGAGTCATGCTGAGAAAAAAAAAAAGGGAAAAGAGACACAGTGAAAAAAAATTACAACCTTCTTAGAGAGAACTAAATCCAGACATTAGGCTAGCAGTCTACATCTGTAAAACACACAGTGTAGCATTGCAACTCAATTGCACAAGAAGTTGTGTTTCCACCATTTGTGGTGCCACAAGGCATTTGGGATGGAACTGAAAATCAGAGAATTCAACTAGAAAATTCAATCATGAAGCAACAAATCTGTCATTCTCAAGCTGATGCTGTTAATATTTAGTATCTATTATTATTATTATTATTATTATTATTATTATTATTATTGCTATTACTATTATTATTATTATTATTATTATTATTATTATTATTATTATTATTATTATCATTACTATTATTATTATTATTATTATTATTATTATTATTATCATTACTATTATTATTATTATTATTATTATTATTATTATTATTATCATTACTATTATTATTATTATTATTATTATTACTATTATCATCATTACTATTAATATTATTATTATCATCATCATTTTTATTAGTTATTATCATTATTTTTAATTTTTACTTTTTATTGGAGTGTATTATAGTTTAGAAGAAGGCTTTGTGTGACCATGTCCATGTGTGTATGAGAGAGAATGCACATATACCTGTGTGCTTGCGTAGGAGTGTATATATGTTTTTTTTTATATATATATACATGCTTGTATGAGTGTGTGTGTGTGTGTGTATCTCTCTCTCTCTTTATATATATATATATATATATATATGTGTGTATATAATGTATACATACACAGAAAAAAAAAACGTGTGCGTGTGTGTGCGCAAGATATAGAGACAGTGTGTGAGGTAGAGAGAGAAGGTGCATGAGAGAGAGAACATATGTGTGAGAGTGAGTGAGATGGAGAGTGCACGTTAGTGCTAGAGAAAGTATGTGTGAGAGAGAAACAGGGGAGAGAAAGAAAAAGGAGAGGTTCAGTTCATTTTGCTTCTGTAGTCGTTAACCTATCTCCAGCTGTTTTGATGCTAAAGTTAGTATAGACCTTGCAGCTCTAAATAGCAGCAGTAGCAGTGTTGAGTGGAGTGGTGATGGTGATGACAGCAACTGTGTCGGTGGTGGTAGTGATTGTATTGATGTGTTGATAGTGGTGATGGAGTTGATGTGAGAGTGGCACTGATGTGATGGTGGTAGTATTAATGTGGTGGTGATGGGAATGGTGCTTGTGGTAGTAGTATCAGTGATGCAGAGATAGTATTGGCCATTGTTGTCTATTTTTAGCCCAGGGCAACAAGGACTGAACAAACCTATGGATCAAAGGCAGCCCAAACTTTGTGGGATGCCTAAGATAAAGTTGTTTAATGTGCCCTACATGTAATCAAAAGCATAACACATTAAATAGCATGTGATTCAAGGGATTTGGTTGCTACTTCTAGTAGGTCATGTGCTCCATTTGGTGTAGTGTGTTGATAATACTGGAGGTGTTTATTCATGCATATATATATACACACACACCATATTTTAATGTGTATAAGGAACTCTTTTTTCTCAAAAATTAGGTTAAAAAATATGGGAGTTTCTTATACATGGATAGTATTATAATCCCTTACAAAACCTTTTTTCCAAATTTTAAGCCCCCAAAATTAGGGGTTCCTTATACATGTTGAAATACGATATATATATATATATATATATATATATATACACATACACACACACATATCATCATTTAATATCTGCCTTCCATGGTAGCATGGGTTAGATGGTTTAACAGGAGTGGGCCAGGCAGAAGACTGCACCAGACTTTTGTGTCTGTTTTAGCCTGGTTTTTATGGATGGATGCCCTTCCTAACACCAACCACCCCACAGAGCGGACAGAGTGCTTTTTACATGGCACCAGCACAGGTGAGGTCAGTTTCAGCATGGTTTTTACAGCAGGATGTCTGTGTGTGTGTGTGTGTGTGCGTGTGTATGCATGTATGTATAAATATATATGGGTTGGACGGCTTTACTAGGACTGGCAAGCTGTCCAACCCATACGAGCATAGAAAACAGACGTTATATGATGATGATGATATGTATACAAATATATATATATATATATATATATATGTATGGCTTAACTCAACTTGTATATATATATGAATCTAACAATCTATCTATCTATCTATCTATATATAATGCAACAATATATATATATCTTAATGTCATTAGACCTGTCCAAACCTCTCATCTCTCTGACACTTACTCTCCCTTTCAGAGTTGCAGTGATGTTGGTGTTGTTGTTGTTGGTGGTGGTAAAGATAGACAGTGATGAGGATAATGGTGGTGGGAATAAGGTGGTAAGCAATAATGTGGTGGTGGTGGTGGTGGTTGAAGGAATCAATAATGGGATGTGTTGACAGAGATATGAAATGTACAAACTACTTGCAAACATGCACAGCTATTTAGATGAAGAATGCACCAAGAAATATCTGGGCTGATGCCGCTACTGCTGTTGTGAAAACAGATATGAGAAATACTGATGTATAAGCATGCACATGTATGTGTGTGTGTGTGTTTGTATAGGTATTTTATACAGGTGGGAGGATATTGAAGTAGAAGATGAGAGAGGGAGAAGAAAGTGAAGTGGAATGCTTATGTGTGTGCACGCGTGTGTGTGTGTGTAGATTTATATATGTGAGTGTGTGTATACAACTATACACACACCTCTATCCATCTACCTATCTATCTGTCTGCCTGTCTGTCTGCCTGTCTGTCTATCTATCTGTCTGCCTGTCTGTCTATCTATCTATCTATCTATCTATCTATCTTTTTTGTCATCGTCATCATCATCAATTAACGTCTGTTTTCTATGCTGGCATGGGTTGGACGGTTTGACAGGAGCTGGAATGCTAGAAGACTGCACCAAACTACAATGTCTGTTATATGAATATATATATATATATATATATATATATATATATATATAACATATATATGAATATAAATATATATATATATATATATATATATATATACATATATTTCAGGGCACTTGACCATTTAACATCCTACTACTATTATGGCACTCCCGCATTCTCCCCCTCCTCCTCCTCCTCCTCCTCCTCCTCCATCACCTACTTCTTCTTTCTCCATTTTCTGCTTCTTCCCTACCAAGAATTCACAACGACCTGGAACCCACAAGAGTAAACAAGAGAGACAGAGACAAGCAGAAACAAGGAAAATGCCCCTTGTATTTGAATACTATGCAAATATTCTTTTAAAAATCTTTCCTTTTAATTTTTCTAAAATTTAATTGTTTTCAATACTTACAGTTGAAAAAGTCTCAATGACTGAAACCGGTACTGAAATGTATTTTAATAAATTATTTTAGCATTTTCTACCTTGACTTTTTTTTCCATATATATATATATATATATATCATATCTTTAAGCTGTTATTAGACCTGTCCAACTCTCTTATCTCTGACACTAAACTTCTCTTCCATTTACAATACCATGCTGGCCATATTACAAGAGATGGATCTACCCATATTGCATTTTTCAACACCACCATTCTTAGCACTCTATCAGTCTTGTCTATCATGAGTAATATGTGTGTGTGTGTGTGTGTGTGTGTGTGTGTGTGTGTGCGCATGCATGTATATATGAATTGGATTGCATCAGGTTAGCCTACAATCTACCATCACTCTTTTTTGTACTGCCAGTCATCACTCCCTGTCTTTCCTGCAGGCCAGTTGCTATTGGCACCCATCACTCACTCTCACCACTGTCCATTTCCATTAGTATTTATCTCATCCATACTTTCTCCCCTTCAACCATCCTCTCCTCCAAATCACTCCCTTTCAACATCATATTCTTGTTCGCTTCACCCGTATATCCTAGTTCTACTCTTGGCATCACTTTCTATTCTGTTTACCTTCCTTCTCTTGTCGTGTTACTGTGAACAAAGCACAAACTGATGAATCTCTTCAATTTTCTGGAGTACAAGACAGCCTCACAAAGACAATGTGGATTTTCAAGTCCTCTTGCTGAGGACATGTAAACCTCTATGATGCTTGTGCCACAATAAAACAGTACACACCATAGGTGATAGGAAGTCATCCAGTCATAGAAACTAAGCCAAACATGAGACATGAGTGGGATGTTGTCCTCTGAATTACCTAGGAGAGCAGCAATTCTGAATAAAGACAAGGTTCATAACCTACCAAGCTCATACCAACATGGAAGGCAGGTATAAAATAATGATGAGGTACATCCCACCACTGCATACATATATTCAATACATATCTACATACAGAACTCTAAATGCTAATAGCAGAAGAAGAAAGGTTATATGGTTTAATCCATCTTTCAGGAAGGAACATGCACCCTCCACTACACGCAATTCCTCACCTCCATGCAATAGCTTTACAAGAACATGGCCTCAAAAGAGTATTGTCTGCTGTACTAAAGTCTTCAGTTTATTCATACTGCCACTTAAGAAAATTCATCCTCAAAGTCTACCGGATGATATTGATTGTTCTTCTAAATAACTATGAAGCTAGTCATACATCTGCACCTTTCACCTTCTCATGCTTTATAAATATTCCATGTTGTACTTTACAAGGTTTTACAATTGCACACACACACACACACACATGCACATACATATATATTGTTTCTTTTTTTAGGAAAACATAAAAACGGAGAAGAAGCCATAGGCCAACAAGTCTTAGGGTCTGATGATATGCCATAAAAATTCTCTTTATGGTGAGAAACTCAGGGTAACCCTATAAACAGGCCTTCACCAGTAATAAATAAATAAATAGATATATATATATATAAAGATAAATTAGATATAGAGATATACTATTGACAATCCAATAATTTATTTATATACATATATGAATAAATATATATATTTATATACATATATGGATAAATATATATATTTGATGAGATGCAGTTTGGGTTTGTGCCAGGGAAAAGCACCACTGATGCTATATTTCTGGTGAGACAGCTGCAGGAGAAATACCTAGCCAAAGATAAACCTCTGTACCTGGCTTTCGTTGACATGGAGAAAGCCTTTGACAGGGTCCCCCGATCCCTTATCTGGTGGTCAATGAGGAAACTAGGGATAGAAGAATGGTTAGTGAGAGCTGTGCGAGCCATGTACAGAGATGCTATCAGTAAGGTGAGGGTTGGCAACGAGTACAGTGAAGAATTCCGGGTAGAGGTAGGAGTCCACCAAGGTTCAGTCCTCAGCCCCCTCCTATTTATCATAGTCCTCCAGACGATAACAGAGGAATTCAAGACAGGATGCCCCTGGGAGCTCCTCTATGCTGATGACCTTGCACTAATTGCCGAGTCACTAATATCTATAAATCTCTCTCTCTCTCTCTCTCTCTCTCTCTGTATATATATATATATATATATATATATAATAATAATATTAGGGACAAAATCCAATATATATATCTGTGATGGTGCAGGCATGACTGTGTGATTAAGAAATTCTCTTTCTAGCTATGTCGTCAATTTTAGTACCACTGTGCAGCATTTTGGGGAAGTGTCTTGTGGATTAACCAAAGCCTTATGAGTGAATTTGGCAGATGGAAACTGAAAGAAGCCTGTCATACACACACACATCCACCCACACACAAGTGTGTCAGTGTCCATGTGTGCAGCTTTGTGTTTGTTTACATTTTCTGTTCTACAATAGTCACTATGAGCAGCATTGTTGCTTTCACTTTTGCTGTCAATAACTTGTCCACTCACTCAATGCCTTCATAGACATGTAAAAAAAAAAAATCCCTATTTGGAAAATAGGTGTTAGTGGCAGGAAAGATATCTGGGTGCAAAACAATGCTTCAATATATATATTCATCTAACTTGTGTTTGCATGGGGTACATGAATAATCAATGCAAGCTTTGAGTTCCGCTCAGGTGACTTTGTTACCATTCACTTTCTGAGGTTGATAAAATAAGTATTGAGAGCTATATAACTGACTACATATTCTAGAAGGTAATGACTGAGCATGGACACAGTGCAGTGACTGAAACCAGAAAAATGATAAAAGAATGCATATATACTCTGTGTGTGTGTGTTTATGTATACACACACACATGTATAGAGAGAGAGAGAGAGAGAGAGAGAGAGAGAGAGAGAGAGAGAGAGAGAGAGAGAGAGAGAGAAAGAGAGAGAGAGAAAAAGAGAGAGTGAGAAAGAGAGAGAGAGAGAGAAAGAGAGAGAGTGAGAAAGAGAGAGAGAGAGAGAAAGAGAGAGAGTGAGAAAGAGAGAGAGAGAAAGAGCAAAAGATTGGGGAGAGATATTGCATACTCTAGTAATATAAAAATATACCTATAAATGTATATATCCAAAATCAATAATGATATTTTTTACACTGTGAACCGAAAAACAAAAAAAAAAAAACTGGTTTTATCAATGTTTGACTGATCAGCAGAGAAGCCACGGCAGAAAGAAATTTTTTGCACATCAATTTTTGGTTATAAGCATAAAGTTTGGTGAAGTCTGTGAAAATAATCAGACATCCTCTATGCAACTAAGAAAAACTGTTCCGGTTTTGTATAAACGCTTGAATATCACCATAGAACTTATAATTTTATTTCAATTACTATAAAATGAAAGTGAAATAATATAAAACTACTGTAATCATTATGTCCCATCAATTCATAGCTAAGAGTGCTCAATTATGTAACATATACATGAGAGTGAATATTAATATTATTTAAAATATATAATTTAGCATACATTTCCTAGTGTTTGAAGAAAGTGCTTAATGCAAAAGCGGAGCGTAAAGTGTATAATAAAGTAATACAAAAATACAATTAGAAATGTATTTATCTATAATCAATAAGGACATTTTTACGCTCCAGACCCTGTGTCTGGTTTTGTCAATGTATGTCTTGTCAATGGAGAGACTGAGGCAGAAAGTTTTTACAACAACTATCATATATATGCATGAAGTTTGGTCATGTCCATATAAATAATTGGACAGCTCCATAGAACAAAGAAAAACAGTTGAGGCTCTTGTGAAAATGATTGAGTATCTCTGTAAAAGTAATACAATTTTTTTCATTGACTATTAAACAAAATTGAAAATCGAATTAGTTTCTTTGCTGATGAGTCATACTTTGATGAAACCAGACATCTGGCCCAGAGTGAAAACTATTGTTCTTATTGAGTTTGGATATCCTTACTGGCATGGATTGGATGGTTTGACTGAATCTAACAAGCCAGAGGACTATGTTGAGCTCTTATGACAGCTTTGGCATGGTTTTTATGGCTATATGCCCTTTACAGATAGTAATGGGTGTTTTTCATGGCATCAACACTAGCAAGGTCACCAAGTTACTCACAAAACAAGATCCCCTGACAGAGTAAGGAAAATGGCATTGTGCTAAGTATTGAGAAGCTAAAATATAATAGAGAGGCAGGAAGAGGTACGTTGTAGAGAAAATAAATGGCTACTCCAGCTGGAAAGGGAGAAAGAATGGTGGAGATGAGGTATCAGGGTATACTCTCAAGGGAAAAGATGGAAGATAAAGAAAGAATAGGGACAGAGAATTGATGATCAATAAGTAGGTAAATTTGCAAGACTATGAAAGGAGAGTGATGGATGGTTAGAAATGGGGATAAAGGTGAAAGCAGGGAATGGTGAACATGGGTAGAGGTATGGTCAATGGTGAATCTCAGTTTGAGGGAAAGTTAAAGAAAAACAGGAGTGGGTCAGGGAAGAGTAGGTAATAAATGGAAATACATAAAAGGGAAGGGGAAGAACAACAGTATAATATAACCATAGGTAAGAAATATAGAGATGAGAAATAGAGAAATGGTGTGAAGTGTGGGGAAAGAAAGAAAATGCACAGTGACAAAGATGGAGATCAGAGGCATGTAGGGATGGATATAGTGAATGGCAAAAATGGCTGGGGTATGTCAATAGCAGGGGAAAGGAGAATTCAGGGGGAAATAAAATGGTGAAGGATGATGTTGAGAGTGCAAGATAGGTAACAAAGGAAGTGGTTCAAAGGAAAGGACACGCAAGGGAACAAAGAGAAAATGTGTTGAGAGAAAAATGCGGGTATAAGAGACATCAAATGTAGTGTGCACACTACATCTGATGCCTCATATGCTAGCTTTATTTCTTTCTAGCCCTCACATGTCCTCTGCTTTCAGGGCCTACATTTCACTACTATGTAGCATTGTTGTTCAGTTATATGCATAAATATATTTCTATATTATTAGACTACTACTTATGCTCTGCTTTAGTATTGAGCACTTACACCTACCACTTGAATGTAAGTGTAGACATATTTATTTTGAATAATATAAATATCAACTTTCATGTATGTTGATTAAATTTTATGATCATAAGTGAGGAATGCTTTAAAAAGTTTTTTTCTGTAAGTCATACATAGACAAAATGAAGGTATATGGGCAGTAGTATATATAAAAAAAAAGTCTTTTTATTGATTTTGGATACATACACCTCTAAGTATAAATTATACTAATTACACTCTGTTTTTGCATTGAGCCCTTTAGTCCAAGGCATGGAATTATATACTGAAGTATGTGTATGCAATAATATTGACATATCTATACATATACATATGTCTGCACATACATATTCTATTGGTCTTAGTCACTGAACTGTGGACATCCAGGGTACTTACACACACACACACACACAGATACATATGGGAATACATACACATATGCAGATACATTATATGCATAACATATAACACACAAACTTGAGAACTCCATCTCCATATGAAGCTGCTATTGTTTTCACTGACAATCAATACACTTTATACTTTTGATTATTGTATGTCTTATAATCTCTATTATTTTCCCTTGCATAAATTGATTATTACAAATAAAGCTGTGATTTTGTTTGTGTGGGTGTGTGTTGCATCAATGTCATCCTTGTTGTTGTTGTTGTTGTTTTTAGATTATAGATTAAAAAAAAAAAAAACTTATTTTCTACATTTTTTTTACTCTGCTAAAAGTAAGCTAACTAATAATAATGATGATGATGAGGATGAGAATGATGAGGATGAGGCCTACCACCACCACCACCACCACCACCACCACCACCACCACCACCACCACCACTGCCACCACCACCACCACCACCACCATGATCATGATAATCATCATCATTTCTTACATTAGCAAAATAATGGTTTCTAACATTGGCAAATGATGGTGGTGGTGATGATTATGATGATGATGATGATGATAATGACAGCAGCAACAACAAAGATAGTGTAACTGAGTTGACAAAACAAAACAAAACAAAACAAAGAAACCCATACTTGATTTGCTATCTTAAGAAAGACACGGTTATTTACTCTCTCTCTCCATCTTTATCTCTGTCTCCCCCTCTCTCATTACACTACTACTATCTAATCTATACATAATCTATTTTTAGGGCATAATATCAATGATTTACAATTGGCCAGAAGAATATCACATCACAAAATTTCCACCAAATTAGCTGGATTTCAGATGTTTTTTCTACCATCGTTAAAGCTGGTTAGATCTTCATATCTCTTTTTCACCTCCATTTCATATCAAAAAAATAAAAGAAAGATGATTCTTTTTTAATACAGGTGTTTTTGCATTAACCCCCCCCCCAAAAAAAAACTCTTCTTGTTGTTGTTGGTGGTGGTGAGGCTGTTATTCTTATCTTTGCTCATTGACAATGAATCTTATAGAAACCAGGTCATTACAATGTCAAAGTGAACCCCAAGATATATTATTTCTGACACAGATCATTAGCAGGAATTGGAAGTGGAGGAGGTAAATGGAGTGGTTTTAATATTTTTTGCTTGTTAAGCTGACAAGAAATGGTAGAATATTGAAGCGTCATTTCTAAAATTACTGCGTGAGGTACAAGTCTTTGAAAAAAATAAGCTTTCACATGTGTGTGTGTGTGTGTTCATTTGTTGTTTTTATGTCTATTTTACCATGTTAGCATGGGTTGGCTGAACACATAATACCAAAGTATTGTTTTTACATCTAGATGCCCTTTGTATCACTCTTACCTGTTTTTCAAGTAAGAGAATTTCCATTCCACTCATGTTCAGATGCATACATACATACATACATACACATACAAACATACATATACACATACACACATATATAAATATATATAAAAGAAGAGTGTATAAATGTGAATAAATCACAATTATAATGGAGAGGGTTATAAAAACACTTACATGCCTAGAAATAGCAGTTAAAACCGCTATAAAGCCATTATAAACATTAATTAAGAAAAGAACTCCTGATGTTTGAATTCAGAATTTGAAGTGTGTAGATAGACATTGACACATTATTCTTGCTGGTCGGGCACATGTTAAGCCCCAAGTTTTATCTCAAATCTGCTTAATACTACAGAAATTAGAGTTAAGTGCCAACAAAATGGATCATTGAGATGCATAGTTGGATTGTTTTTAACTGTTGACATGGAAGAGAGCAGATGGTCAAGCTAACAAGCTGATTTGTTATTTTCATTGTTTCACCCTTTTGATACCAACCTGCCCGAAACTGCCCTTAGTTTTGATATAAACTTCATGCTTTAAAATGATCCCATCAAAAATTCAATGTTAATTTATGTTCCAAACACCAGCTTAATAATGCCAAAATTTATTTTACTAAATTCTTCATTATTTTCACAGTTAACTCAAACAAAGGCAGTGAATTTCAATAGAAAGATGGTAACAAAAGGGTTAAAAACAGATTAACCAATCAGGATATTCCATTTACTGAGAGTGTGATTAGCTACATTGATAGGTTACTGAAAAAGGATCAGTTGTTTGTATTCTGCTCCTGGTGCACATTGTGTTTGTTGCTAAGACACTTAATTATCATTTGGTTCATCCAGCTGCAAGTAGCTGCTGCAGATACATGAGTATAATTCCCTGCTGTACACAGTGAAAACATTGCAAAACTGAAAAGTGTTTCACTGGTTTATAGTGTTCAGTTCAATTCCCTCTCTGTATATGTGATGAATTTATCTGTGATAAACTGAAATTCTTTTCCAAGAGAAAACTTATTTAACATCTAATCATTACTGTAATAAGTGGTAAGTGAAGACAAACAAAGAATCCATGACAAAACATCTATCCACTGAAAGGTCTATGCCTACTAGATTGTCTGTGTACTTCTCACCTTTGAACCAATGAGAATGTTACTACATGTCCCTTGAGAAACCACCTCTTGTCTTTGATAAAGGAAGGACACATTATGGTCCTAGATATACTGTCTTGACAAGGACAGAATAGTTACTTCCACGAAACCTTTGATCATACACCTGATTGATCAGGGATGACCAGGGGTTAAACAAAAGAAAAAAAAACAAACTAAAGAAACAGCTGCTGCTGCTCCTACTACCACTACTACTACAATTACAACTACAATCCTCACTCTCCGATTCTACAATAAACAGCTTGACCCAGGTTTTTCTTACCTCCAAAATTTCTTTGTTCTGGGAAACATACACATGTCTATAATTCTCTTAGTAACCCCACTAACATGTGAAAGTTCAAACTGGACATTAATTAATACCATTAGCATTCCAACATCATTTGCTTACTGATCTTCATTTCTCCTCAGTCTTGGAGCAGGGGCTGATGAGGCTATTCCAAAATGAGGAATTAAGAAACAAATGATCCTAATAAACAAAAGTAGCAGCAGATGGTAACATTGTTGAGATGAGGAATTTATATTATGTATATTGTTTATATTAGTTGGACTGGTGTTCTGATCTTGATTGTTGCTTTCATCACATTTTGCCTATAATACATTCCAGCCTTCTTCTGATGTTTTGTATTGAATTTGGCTGTTGTATCAGAATTTTGGATCTAATCCTCTATTTCATTCACAGTGTACCCCAATGGATCAAATAATTGGTTAGGTTTGAAATTCCAATACAACAACCAAGTTCAAGACAAGACACCTGAAGAAGGCTGGAACATACAACAGCTGAAATGTAGTGAAAGCCGCAATCAAGATCAGAACATCAGTCTGACTAATATAAACAGTATAAATAATACACATACATAACTACAAACTATATCATTTATTGAGTCAGATTTTCTATAGCCAGATGTTCTTTCTACCACCAGCTCTCACCTGTTCCCAATCATGTAATATTTTCTAATGGCTGGGCATATTTTCTGATGGTAATATTTTCCTATGGTTCTACAGAACATGAAAAACAAATGACATCACTTGTATGACAGGCTCATTCAAAACAAGCATGTGATGTCAATACAAGCAGCAAACATACAATCATACACATGCAGAAACATACATATACATACATGCTTGCATACACATGTACATATTTATACAATGGGCTTCTTCCTGTTTACCAAATTCACTTATAAATTCATCATAGCCACTCTCACCCCCATAACATGGTAGAAAAATGAAGTAGTCATTAATACATAATTTATTGCATAGAATTAACAGTGTGATATTAACATAACATTAGCTCCTTAAATTCAAAATTAAGGAAAATATAACTACCAAAAACTGCAAAATAATGTTAAATAATTTTTCAATCTAAAAATAATTTTCCTACTGGGATCATCAAATTCACTTCTGGAATCCTGAAATTTTTCCCAGGTTAAGAATTATAGTTTTAAAGTGTGTTAATTAAAATAAGCCCTACCTCCTAATTGCATGTAAGAATTTTTTTTATTAAATTATGTCCTAAATACCAAATTGATAATGTAGAAGTTAATTATTTTAGTAAATCTCTCAAACTTCTTGATTATTTTCAAAATGATCTGAAACATAAATAATGTATTTTATTAGAAATACATTAATGAATGGGTTAACAGAGTTTGTATAATCTCCTCATGTTGCCTCCTGCCCCTTAGTCAATTTTAGGGCAGATAATACATAAAGAAAAGAAAAAGTGAGAATAACTTAGAATATCCAGTAAATTTCAATAAATAACATGGAGAATATAGCAGACACAATGAATCAGATCAGAATGGTATTTTGTTTGTTTTTATTCTGTTAAAATCTTTGTCCAACCACTGCTTCGAATATATTGTATTATTCAAGAAACCTGTTAGACCTGGAGGAAGAGTACCAAATTGAAGCATGCTCTGACTCAATAGAATCGTGACTAAAATCTAAAATTCTCAAAGGAGAATGGAACAAAGTGAGAGTGAGAGAGAGAGAGAGAGAGAGAGAGAGAGATAGAGAGAGAGAGAGAGAGAGAGAGAGAGAGAGAGAAAAGAAACAGAGAAAGAGATGAAGAGGAGTGTGTGGGGTAGGATGGTAGGGATATAAAATGATTGAAAGAGATTGAAAGCTGCAGAAGGAAAAAAACACCACGGAAGGTTGAATTAAACACATACATTGCTTATTTCAGAAGTGATTGCTCATTTTAATCCACCCTCTACTATTTTCTAGCTTCCTTACTACTTTTGTTCAATTTTATTCTCAGTTTGTATCTCTCCTCTTTCTCTGTCTTCCTTCATCTCCATTACTTTCAGTAAATTTTCTCACTTTTCCCCAATCATATTCCTCAACCATATTTTCTGCAACTGCTACCATAACAAGTATTTCACATAAATACATAGAGGTCACTGGCCACATTTCATTAAATGAGATTTGGGAATGGTGAGAGAAAACTGAAGATTCTATAAAAAAAATGTAATAGTTCAGGCAATAAGTGTGTGTGTATACACCTTTCCCACCCCTCCTCTCACACATATATAGACTTATACAGATATGGTATTAGAAATAAATAAATATCTATACATGAGCTCTTTTGAATTCTTGAAAAATTTTCTGAAGAGAAAAAGAAATAATATTAAGAAGAAATAGGTGAATTTTCTATATAAAATCACCTCCCAAGAACCTGAATGCCATATCTTATATAAATCAAGTCAATGCTGAAATCATTTTGTTCCAAAGAATTAATTATAAATCCATTTCTCCTCGACAAGTAAACACTGCATATTTCTTTTGACTATCTTCTTATTTCACTGTTTCTGTAAGGTGTTTGAGTAGGTTTTTGTGTTTGTCTGGTGAAGTATAAGCAACAAAAATAGTTATGTGCATTATCTGAGCCAGTAAATCTTGTGGGAAAAGGAAAAAGATTTTGTGCTATGTGAATGTACTTAGAGACAAAACCCTGACACAATATAGATGATGTGCATAAGACATTGCAAATGGAAGAGTTTCTGCTTTGGGATTTGGAGAAAATAAATTGATTTTACAAAGGATTGAGTTAATATGAAGATTAGCTAACATGAACCAGTTGAATATTGAACTACATATACCAGCTAAATCAGTTCAATTTCTCTTAAAAACTATACTGTTTGGGTCATGACAAGTTCTAATCCTATATCAAAGTTGAGGGAATGCTTAATGTTTAGTTTAAAATATTGAAAGCAGCAGGCTTGAAGAAGAGCTTTAAAAAATGGAGCCAAGAAGATAAATAAGGGTTTAGGAAAGTGTAGAATATTAAGAGAGCTGCAAATAGCCAAGCTAACAATGTTGGACCTCCAATTGTAGTGTTGTGACTTCTATCCTTTCATCAGAACTCAAATTTCATTGTGGCCAGGGCACTTTTAATTCTAAATGGCCCAGTCCAAAGAATAAAGGGAGTTGTAGTTGTAAAACTGATGGAAGAAGCACTGCAAAATTGAAAATAGCTTACAAGGCAGAGTTTAAGAACGCTTGTTGTGGAAACTAGTTCATACAGCATATGCTCCATAAATCTGACTTGCTCTTGCTACATTACATGAAGGAAATGAAGATCTCAATGGTGCTTATGAAATAGAAATCATCATTAGTATAAGAAATGGGAGGTGAGAGAGCAAAAATGAAGGTATGAGGATAAGTGAGTATGCCATGTGAGCTGAGGTGGTAAAGAGTTCAACAACTTCAGAATAGCAGAGATTCTTGTAGCTATGAACAGGAGCTATCGAAAGTGAAAACAACATGATTGTCATAGAGTACCGGTGATTGTATCTCAGTTGGACAGGTTGGTCTTTGGACATGACACCTAACACATAACTAACCCAATCTATCAGCATATAGATAGGTATATCTATACATTATATAAATAATAATAACAATAATAAAAAAAAAAAAAAAAAATGTTTAAATCTAAAAACAGAAACAATTCCTATCATAGTAGGTACCTTAGGTATAATAAAAAAATATTCGGACAAATACATTGCAAAAACACCAGGACTTACAAATATATATAACATACAGAAAATTGCACTACTGGGCACTGCACACATCCTACACAAAACACTTTCAATACAGTAACCATAAGAACATCACAGCTAACCACAGCACATACCCAAGGCACACAGAGCTGCGCTCGGTAGTGAAGTGAAAGCATGTTATAAAAATAAAAGTACTGAACAACAATAATAATAATAATAATGATAATAATAATAATAATGGCTTCAAATTTTGGCGAAAGGCCAGCAATTTTAGTAAGGAGGGGTTAGTTGATTACATTGACCCCGGTGCTGAACTACTACTTTATTTTATTAACCTCAAAAGCATGAAAGGTAAAGTCAACCTTGGTGGAATTTGAACTCTGAAGTATGTAAAAAACCGTTAGAAATACTGTAAAAAATTTTTTACAACAACAATGATGATATTGACAGTGGCAACAACAACAATGATGATATTGACAGTGGCAACAACAACAGCGACAATAAGAACAACAATAATATAAAATAAATGAATAGAAAATATATTTCAAACTGCAATAACGCTGTTACAACAGAAAATTTCTACTAAATACATTTAAATTTCAAGACTTTTTAAAGAAGAAAAACAAAATTTTTCCATAAATATGATAACAAAGAAAATTAATTTTTTAAAGACAGTTTACTGTACTTTTTCATTTTTTAAATTTCTTTTTAAAAGATTGGTTTTAAAAGAATGGTTTTTAACCTTCTCTTAAATAAGACACACAAGATGTGAAAACAAGTCGCAATTTGTCTTTGTATAACATGTAAACGTGACCAGAAGACTGAAAGGTTGAGGCATGAAAATAACTGCTCCCTGCCAAGGCAATTGTAGGTTGTTTGTATAAACAAATGAAATAAAGGATGAAGAGGGGTAAAAAGGAAGATATAAAATGTGATGTGTGTGTGCTTGAGATGGTACGCATACATACACACATATACACATGCATGTACATGCTCAAAATTGCATTGTTATATATGTGTGTGTATGTATACACACACACACACATGCATGCATACATATGTGCATTATTTTTTGGTATGGTTGAAGAGACAACATGATTTTGCGAAATTAAATTAACAGAAGCAATTTCAAGTAGAGAAAGAAAACAAGAAGGTGAGGTGGGGGTGGGGTGGGGGAGAGAGGAATGAAGTATTGAAGAATATCCATTTTGATTTCAAGATTGGGGATATTTGAATAATGGTTAGTAATCTAACTGTAAAGAATGGCCACATGCTGAATGAGACAGAAACAAAGGGAGGAGAAAAGAGATATAAACGAGGCAAAAAAACAAAAAAAAACAAAAACAAAACAAAAACAAACAAAAAACTATATGAATAAAAGAAAAAAAATTAATAAAAATTAAAACAATAGCTAACCCAATCAAACACCTATGATTAGTATAATTTCAAAAAAGAAAAACAAAACCAAAAACTCCCCAAAAACCCAAGATAAAAAAAAAGAAAACAAAAATCCAAAAACAAAAATTCGGATAACTGCAAAAAATGGCAAAAGAAAAAGAAAGGGATAATGAAAGTAAAATTTTCACAAAGAAATGATGTATAGATATTTTGGCATTAGTAGAAGGAATTGATAAAGAAATGTATAAAAGTAAATATGTAAAATAAGATTAAAAACTAAAACAATTGCTTAGGAAAACAATTCTATATTGTTAGGTACCATTAACTTGTCAGAAATTACATTCTTCTTCAGAAAAATAATAATAATAAATAGCAAAACTCCTCCAAAAGACACCAAATGAATAACACAAAAGTAAAAAGATAAAGTAAAAAAATAAAAAAAATAAAGTAAGTTATAGATTGGAAAATTTTCAAATGATCAGTTATAATTGTTGCCATAAAATCTCTGTTCCCTCTTTCTTCCCTGTTGTCTGTACATATTACACATACACACACACATGCATATATATGTATATGTATGCATGAATGCTTGCGTCTTCATGGAATTTCTGAAGGCAGGTGAGTGGAGAGTCTTGGTTTTAGATATAGTTCTCGGTTTTAGTTTTTTGATTTTTAGTTTTCAACAAGACATCAAGTGCTTATGTTAAAGGACTGACATCTTTAATGTTGAAGCAATTCAAATGATGGCTCTGACAGACAGAAACATAAAATTGTGAAGTGGAAGAAAGCTAAAGATGGCGAGTAATGGCAGCATCGCCTGAAAGCTTACCATTAATGCTAAGTTGGTGGCAGTAATGAAAAATTGTCAAATAAGTCTTAACTGAAAACACTCCACATGTGTGCTGATGTTGATGATGGGGTAGGATACTGGGATAGAATATTCTATAAAAGGAACTCTATAATATTCAGATGGTTGGGTCACACATGTTATACAGTGAGTTGAAAAACTTTGATCGACTGAGAATATCCAAGTAATTAGTAGGCAAAATCTTCTAGGTGAGTTAAAAATCTTAAAAACAAACAAACAAGAAGAGAATAATGTCTATTGCTTTCACCAGGTACACTTTAACAATGAATTCATTCCAATCTCCATTGTCAATAGCATTCAAAATTTTTATCAACTTATTGGAGTTGTTTCCCTTGCTTGAGTCTTGATTTTAAACATCTCTTGAGGAAGTTTTTCAATTCACTATTTTTACATATGTAAACATCTAGTATCCAGAATGCTCCTCTGAAGTATTTTCACAGCCTAGTTGTTAATAGCCATAATCAGTGTCACTACACTTCCTTTCTTTCTGTATATATTGATCACTCCTTGTCTTGTTGACTAAGTAAAATTTATTTTGTTGAGGCCTTATAACACTGAAACATGTCTGTTGTTCTCATTAATTGTCTTTAAAGACCAAACCATTCCAATTTGCACAATGTGTATTTGTTCAAAAGTTTTGCTCAACCAAGCTTATTGGAATTCTATCTTTTAATTTTTTTATTTAGATGCTAAGCACATCTAGAGGTAAATTGATTACTTCAGTTATCTCAGTTAATCAAAGTTTTCTAACTAACTGTATTACATATCAAGATGCTACTGCATCTGTATTTTCTCTTGGTCATACATTTCACTACAGTATTCTAACTACACAGAATATTTCACCAATGTGATTCATAGTGCAGGAGCTATTGTATAGTCATCATGATCTCCTAAAAATAGAAGAAAAGAAAAAAAAAAACTTTTTCAAACCACATCCCATCATCTTTAATAAACAATGTAGTCGCAGATATACAAAAATGCAGCATGGTTATAACTGGAATGCCACTGAGCATGGTTCTGCTCAATCAGGATAGACCTGGGGTTAAGCAATAACAGCTGTTCAGGTTAACCTTATTCTATCAAACCAACCAAACCAAAATGTTAGTTCATAAGCCAATTTTTTCAGGTGCAGGCATGGCTGTGTGATAAGAAGTTTGCTTCCTAATGACATAGTTCTGGGTTTGGACCTACTGTGAGACAGCTGGGTGTCTTCTACTATAGCCTTGGGTATGGTAGTACATACACACATATATATAAACATGCATACATCATACACACGCACAAGTACACACACACACACACACACACGCACATGCACATTGCCCATGCGGTGCCATGTAAAAGCATCCATCACACTCTGTAAAGTGGTTAGTGTCTTATGCAGCCCCTCCACCACTGGCTTGCCAGCTCTGGTCAAACTGTCCAAAATATGCCAGTATGGACAACGAACATTAAATGATGATGATGATGATGATGATGATATATATATATATATATATATATATATATTTGCCTCCCTCCTCTCACATGAACAATATGCTTCTTCATTTCAGCTTCCGTAATTTTTGGAACACTCAAACATTTTTTGGAATTTTAAAAATTAAAAAAAAAATTTTAATATCATCTTAAAACGTTTCTATGCTTCGAAACTCTTTAAAATCTTTTATGCTTCAAAACTCTTTTAAATCTTTAATGTACCTCTGATGAGAGAAATGTTGTCAATTGTTATGGATGGAAAACTCACCCTTTTCAAACCACAATTTTTCGAAAAAGAATATGCACTCATTAAGGATTCAACCTAATTCTTTGAACACCACCACTCCTTGGATTCCTACCTTCTAACCTTGTCATCAATTTGTAAAATTTGAATGCTTACATCAAACATATTAATGCAGGTACATTTATGTATATGTATATGCCTATGATGTGAAGTGATTTAATTTGATAAAGGGATTTGACCTTGAAATCTGTTCTCCATTCTTGCTTTATATATATATATATATATATATATATATATATATATATATAGGAAAATGAAAAATAATAATAAGGCAGAATGCTAAACTGGAAGCATATTTTAATAAAGATTTCTAACCGGCTTTCATTGCGAAGCAAATTTTCAAGAAGAGGGAGAATGAAAATGTTTTCTACAAGGAAGTACAAAATGAAGAAAATAATATATAAAAAAATAAATATACCAATATATTATATTGTCTTTGAGCTTTTGAAGTTCAATGTTAATTCATGTATATAATGGTTGGAAAAATAAGGATGCATGAGAATTGAGAATAGTGTTAGGTTTAAAAGAAGGGTTAAAACTTTGTGTTAAGCAGGAAGTGTGGTGTCAAAACAGGAAGTGTGTGTAAGGGGAGACAAATGTTTTTAGTTGGAGTTATGAACTCTTTTTCAACAGGAAGTTTATGTCTGTTCCTAGAGAAATAAGGTCACTGAGGGGTATGTGTGTTAAAAAATGGTTGGAATTTCTTAACACACATACCCCTCAGACATAAACTTCCTGTTGAAAAAGAGTTCATAACTCCAATTAAAAACATTTGTCTCCCTTTACACACACTTCCTGTTTTGACACCACACTTCCTGCTTAACACAAACTTTTAACCCTTTTTTTAAACCTAACACAACTCTCAATGCTCATGCATCCTTATTTTCCAACCATTATATACATGAATTATCATTGAACTTCAAAAGCTCAAAGACAATATAATCTATTGGTATATTTATTTTTTTATATATTATTTTTTTTAATATATTATTATTTTTTATAAATATTATTTTCTTCATTTTGTACTTCCTTGTGAAAAACATTTTCATTCTCCCTCTTCTTGAAAATTTGCTTCGCAATGAAAGCCGGTTAGAAATCTTTATTAAAATATGCTTCCAGTTTAGCATTCTGCCTTATTATTATTTTTCCTTTTCCTATTATTTCTCCACGTGCGGTTAACACAACCCCACTATTTACTGATTTGTATATATATATATATATATCTATGAATAAATATATATATATATAAATGGAGTTAAATGCAGGTATTATTCAAATTCTTTTACTCCGGACACATGTTTCGAAGATATCACTGGTATTATTCCAAAGGAACAAAATGGTGTAAAACAATGTAATCTTCTCTTCAGGGAAATGAAGAAATGAAACTCGTCAATAAGACATTTTAAAAGAAAATGATGGATATGTATAGTGATTAACTGAATGTTATTAAGTTTGTTTTAAAAAAAACGTTAGAGGATATAATGTCAAAGGTAGCCTATAGAAAGCGGAGGGGTAAAAGAAGGAAAAAAACCAAATAAATGAGAAGTATATAACGATATGTATATTCTTGGAAAAAGATATATCTAGTGAATGTGAAATGTAAGAAAAAAATTAATGCTTAAATTATATATAATGATAGATATCACTTATATGAACTAAAGGTGTGTTTCTGCCAATATTTACATCTGTATGCACACTCTATAACCGTGTTTACAAGGGAATTTTAGAAAAAAGAATAAAAAATAGTTCAGAATTAGAGAAGACAGAATTCCTTGCCTTTATCATAAGGTACCGAAACTGAGAGAATCAACCAATCTAAATTAAATTGTTTGTTATTGTCTTTTAGATACCAAATTAATTTACTAAGCCCTGTACTGTTACGTTTATTCTTTTAGATAACTGAGAAGATGAGCTGCCTATATAAAAAAAATGCTTTATTACCAGAATTAATTTTACACTGGTATATAGAATGCTGACTCATTCTAACAACATGACTAATTGAACATATTAATATGTGATTCTGCACATGGTTCCAGGTTCAGTCCCACTGCATGGCACCTTAGGCAAGTGTCTTCTACTATAGCCTTGGGCCAACCAAAGCCTTGTGAATGGATTTAGTAGACGGAAGCTGAAAGAAGCCCGTTGTATATATATATATATATATATATATATATATATGTATGTATGTGTGTATATGTGTATATGTGTTTGTGTGTCTGTGTTTGTTCCCCCAATATCGCTTGACAACCGATGCTGGTGTGTTTATGTCCCCGTAACTTAGCGGTTCAACAAAAGAGAACGATAGAATAAGTACTAAGCTTATAAAAAATAAGTCCTGGGGTCAATTTGCTCGACTAAAGGCGGTGTTCCATCATGGCCACAGTCAAATGACTGAAACAAGTAAAAGAGTAAAAGAGAGATACATGTTGACTCAGTAGACCAATGTGACCTAGTACATACCTTTTAACCCTGTCCACCAACATGACCTAGCGCATACATGTTGACCCCCCCCCCCCCCGCCCACCTACTCATGACAAAGGCCAATAAAGATGCCACTAAGTGGTTGTTCAACCTACAAGAAGTAGCAGCTGCATGTCCCTGATATCAGATTCTATTGATTTATAAAAAAAAGACCCATTAGATAATGATATAGTTCAGTAAGGATATGTATAAGATGAGTTGGTCATTGTGGGAACAACTTTTATCATTGATTTTCTTGTTCAAAACTGAACTTTGGCTGAAAGACAAACAACATAATACATAACAGGCACATACATACACACATACTAAGAAAATCAAGCCACATGATTTGAGTCTTGAATACATGCTGACTGACCCAGTTTAACATGCTATAAAGCTGACATGTGGACCCTCTCAGTCTAATTAAATAATCAATAACTTTAATATAGATGGCATTGCAGAATGTATATAGGTATATAGTATAAAGCAGAAAAGAGAGGGGAGAAGGAGAGAGAGAGAGAGAGAGATAGAGAGATAGAGAAATGAGAGAGAAGGCAAGAAAAAAAGAGTCTTAGAGGGCAACAAGCACAAAAACCACATAATGATATATACAAACACAATGTAATACGTGTGTGTGTGTGCGTGTGTGTGTGAAAGGTATTGCATATACAAATCATGTATATGAGAGTTAGAGTAAGCGAGAGAGAGATCCAGAAAGCAGTATAACCTCTCACTCTCATACACTAAGGCTTGTGCAAACCCACATACATATAAAAAAAAGCTACACAAGGCATCCATATAAACACACGCACACACACACACACTGTTTAAATTAAAACATTCCTGTGAATAAAGAATCTTTGATTTTCAGAATTTCTAGCAGAACATATTGGTTTCTTACTGAAGCATGACACCAATTTTTGTAAGGTCTATAAATATAAACAGGTACAGCTATCTATGGGAGTTTAGTTAATGAATTTGCTTTGCAACCATGTGGAGACAGAGCCAATGTACATAGTAGCACCTTAGGCAAGTGTCTTCTACCATAGCTTTGATGCAACCAATTCTTTGTAACTGGAATTTGGCAGATGGAAGCTATACAAAAGACACTTGTAGGTATATAGATGTGTGTGTGTGTTCTCTATCTCTGTCTCTCTATCTATAAAGTTGAATTAGGTACTAAAATTGAGGCACCTCATTAGGTCAGAATAATATACACACAACAATATTATGTAAATATCAAACCTGGTACATAAGTACCAGCTGAATGATATTCGTGCAGTGTATGTGGACAATTAAACCTAGTTGAGTAAAGAAATCCACTCTAGAGTTATTCAAACATGTACATTATATTAAATATACAGTCCATAATATTTACGAAGGGTAGGTATCGATCCATTACGACCATTTCTAATGACTCCTTTAATTGATTAATGAAAACATTACATCATTGTAAAGAAACTGTTTTTGTTAGATGAATTCATGAACTTCCAAATTAAGGACATTCAAAATGATTTAACATAGTTTAAAATACATGGAGCAAAACATTTTCAGTGATTCTGCTACTATTTCAGTTGACAGAATAGATTTGCCATTTCGTCATAAAGTGTATTACTCTACCTCTGGTATTCGAGTACTATTTTTTCCACCTTGTTTTACATTTATGTGCTTACTCTGGTGTGTGTATATATATATATATATATATATATATATATATATATTAGATGTGTACTCAGGAAGATATGTCCTCCACAGCAGAAGTGTTAAGGCCTTTCACTTTGAAGAAATTTGAACAATAGATATAAGATACAAGTTAAAAAAGATTCCCAATAATTCAACTTCCCTGTTTGACATTAAGACACTTCCTAATAGGGGCCTTAACTCCCACATTTTAGAGCTCCATGTGCTCCATTTTTCAGGAACAAAAACCTTTGAATAGGTTTTATAAGACTTGGATTTTGGAATTTGAGAATAAAGATGAGTAGTGTGGGATAAATATGTCATGATTAGAATTTTTGTTAGAGTGTGTAAAGAGGGAAAGAAGCCTCATTAAAATTCTTAATCCCCACTTTTGATGAAATTCAAAACATAAGTATTCCATTCATGAGAAAAAATTTAAAAGAAAAGTCTAATTCTTCAATTCCATGTGACACAGGCAACACCAGATATCTCTGCTAGTATTATATATATATATATATATATATCTGTATGTCTACTATTTTGTTTTATCAGACACTTTTCGTCAAACCATTAAACTAAATTTCTGGACATAGGGAGACATAAACAACACTGGCTTTTTTACTTTGTTGTAAACATGTTCACGCACTCTCACATATATTTTTACATGTGCAATGCATATATGTGTGTGTGTTTGTAAACACATGCACACACACACACACACATACATATACACATATACGTATGTACATATATTACAACTATTGGGTTCACTGCCACTGTGGATCATCAGCTAATGATATTTATTTACTTTGAATGAAGAAGGAATAATATCAGTAAGGGATGATTTGCAGAGATGACAAAACCAAAAGCTACAAAGAAATCAATGGTTAATACTGCATCATCATCATCATCATCCTTTTTATGTCCATTTTCCCTGCTGGCATGGGTAAGAAGATTTGACCAGAGCTGGCAAGCAGGAGTGTTGCACCAGGTTCCAGTCTGATTGGCTTTGGTTTCTACACCTGGATGCTTTTACCATGGCACTTGTATGAGTGCTTTTATGTGGTGCCTGTGCAAATGCTTTTCATGTGGCACCAGCATGAGTGCTTTTTACGTGGCACCAGCACAGGGCACTTGCAGGCCAATCCTGTGAAGAATATACTTTGAAGTGTATATTGTGCTAGGGGCATAGCTTTTGTGTGCATAATATCGGTTTTAAATTGCTGGCACAAAGCCAGCAATTTCAGGGGAGTGGGCAAGTTGATTACATTAACCCCCACCAGTATTCTGCTGGTAGTAACTTAATTAACCCCAAAAGGACGAGAGGTAAAGTCGACCTTGGTGAAATTTGAACACAGAATGTAAAAACAGATGAAATGCTGCTAAGCATTTTGCCTGGTGTGTTAACAGTTCTGCCAGCTCACCATCTTTTTTTTTTTTTATGTGCACAATATTAGCTGTTGTGCACATAATGTTGTTCACATTATGAATACAAAGTTGTAGGCTTGTGCTTAAGCAGTTTGCTTTGCTGCAGCTATGTGGTTTCAGGTTCAATTCTATTCTATAGCGCAATATCTCGATCAAGTATCTTCATATCTTCAACCAAAGCCTAGCTTAATGTAAAACTATGTCAGAAAACATTTGACAATGGTAGATGGAAACTGTGTAGAAGCCTATTGGAGGAAATATTTCTGCTTTTGGATGGTAGGCTTAATCTGTAATGAAATTTAACATCACCTGGCTCTTGGATGTCTATAACAGAGTCCCTTTGCAAGTCTTCTGGTCAGGTTTCCTGTTTGAGGATAACTTTTACCCTTCTTCCAACCAGTCATGAAAGCCCTGAAAAGGACCATGAGTATGCTGCTTTCTTCATCTGACTAAGCCATTAGTAACTTTCTAATTTAGGCAAAGAGCCACAAATTTTAGGGGAGGGATTACACAATTATATATCAACTCTAGTATTTGACTGGTACTTTGTTTTATCAATACCAGAAGGATGAAACGTGAAGATGACCATGACAAAATTTAACCCTTCAGCATTGAGATTACTCAGTCCAACGTAATGCTTATGTATTCACATTGTTTTGAATGCATTATTTCATAGCTTTGAGATTTCGATGATGTGATTGTTTATTTTTAGAGTGACACTTTAGGGTAGGTGTGAGAGGGTGGATCTAACCTGTATGGATATAAAACAGGTAGAATATTTGGGCTGGATATGGCCGGTTTAAATGCTAGAGCGAAAAACTCAAGATGTAAAGAGCTGAAACAAATACTGTAAGGCATTTTGCTTGATGCTCTGAAGATTCTGCTAATTTACCACTCTGACACCATTAATAATAAAGAAAGATAATAGTATTTTGTTTTGCAACCATAATATATTACCAAATATATTAAAGGTTTACAAGTTAATACTGAGCCTTACTTTTGTGTTAGCAGTGTGTGGTTCTCGTTTCTTTGTAGTGTAATATGTTCTCATTTTTAAGTTTATCTCTACAGATTTTCTATACAATTCAGAGCCATCTTGGAAAGTTATGACATTTCCTATATGGATACAAATATGAATCCAAATATATACTGTTATATATCTAGATTATATGTCTCTATCATGTAACTTAGATTGTGAGTTTCTCTTACATTAAAAGTAAATTGTGCTATCATATAAATGTGGTATGTACAATGTAAGCACATAATACTACATTATGCATATAAAGTTTGTGTAGATATTAGATATATAATACTGATGAGTATAGATGAGTGTGATGATGTAATACCATTTCCAGTAAAGTAAGGATGAACAACACCAGGTGTTTAGATTATAACTACATTAGTATTAATCATATAAACTGTGGACAGAGATGGGTTACTGCTATAGACTACAAAGTGTATGTGTGTTATACAGTGCTGCATATAATCTGCAAGAGCACAACAATATCAGGTGTGTAGACTGTAGCTAAAATTATATGAAGCACATAAACTGTGGTTATGCATTTAGTTACAAACCTTAAGAATAAATATATACAAAAATGTAGAAAATGTGGTTATACAATACCCAGTTTATAGGTTTTGGGTGTAGATTCTAACAGGTGTGACCAAATGATGAACTTACCTATAGAATAAAAAAGAAAAGAAAAAAATTAGAAAAGTCCAAGAAAAAATCCAATTAAATTATAGATATGAAATTCAATTAAATCATAGATATAAAAATCATAAAATTGTTGCTAGGACAGGAAAGAAAGAACAGGTCAGTGGAAATATTTCATGAGGTTAAACACACACACACACACACCCACCCACTGGAAATGGATGCACTAGATGTGCAAAAAGCTACTGTAAGGTTGAATCTCTTGATCCTATCCCTGTTAAATTACCACTGCTCCATGATGATGTAAAGGAACATGCAACCAGTACAGGACTATTAGGTAATATGAAGAGCACATGAAGTATGAGAGAGAAATATAAAGCATAAACAGGTAGGTACACATATACACACTTAAATCAGAAGATGTGTCAGAGATTGAGCAATATTACTTAGGTCAATATAGAATATAGTAGAAAAATGTGCATTAGAAGCGAAAGGGGGAGATAAAGAGAAAAGCAGCACCTAAATAAACTACAGTAGGTACTTGTGTTTTATGGAGCATAGAATTGATTTCAAAGTGAAATCTAATCTGCTTACAAATTAAGCAAAACTTTAGAGTTTAGTTGTGACAAAATTTTCTCTCTCTCTCTCTTATTCTCTCAGTTTCTTTCTGTTTTTCTGTCACTTATTCATTCACTCATACCCAAATATACACTTCATTTAGTTTATTAAATCTTTCGCTTTGTAAACAAAATAAACAAAAGTGATCAAGTGGAAAATGGTAAACCATTCAAAGCCAGGCTCAGTGATTAGGTTGGAAAATCCCTTAAAGCAATTTCTTCATGGATACATATATGCTTCTTTCTTCTTCTCAGATTAAGTATTATATTTTACAAGTTCTTCCTTAAGATTAAAATTTAATCATTACTAATTCTTTCACTCAACATCTTGAAGTCTACATTGCCTTATGCTGTTTTGGCTGTCAATGTTTTTCTATAGTATTTAGATGTTTAATGGAGTGTGGCCTTTTAACATAATGCCCAATCCATTTCCTGGAAGCTCTGCACCATAACCCCTTCCCCAATGAAAAGCATACATTGCTTCTTACTTAAAAACCTATTCTTACTATGATACCTATTTACCAACAAAGAATCCTCTATATGACCAGCTAGAAATAGTGACCAAACAACCCTCAAATTGTATCTTACAGTCTTAAAGCAAAAATTTCAAGGACAATCAGATATACAAAAAGATAAGATGTTCATGATTGACTGCTTTAATTTATAGATAGAGTTGCCTGAACAGGACGGAATCTGTTTTGAAAAGTCTTGGATATGACAATGGTATATGGACCATTAAAACATCCTGATGGATTTCTCAGCACAACTAAGTAATATAAGCACACAGATGTGTCTTGCTGTACCGAAAGAAATATGTGAGAAAAAAAATTGACCCTCCCCCACAAAAAGAAAAACAAAAAAAACCCAAAACAAAAAAAAGAAACCACAGGCTTTAAGACATTCTTAATTGAATAAAGATGGTCAAAGTTGACTATGTATGTATGCGTGTGTGTGTGTGTGTGAGAGAGAGAGAGAGAGAGAGAGAGAGAGAGAGAGAGAGAGAGAGAGAGAGAAGAAGATAAGTAGAGAAAAAGAATGCTGAAAAGGATTTAGTCTGGTGTTCTACTCCTATAAAAATTAACATTCCAGGCTCAATATCCTGATTACTTACTGAAGACAGCTACTGAAGAAATAGCCTATGTTAGTGTCAGATAGAATCCTACTTCTATTTTATAACTTGCACTTATTTAATTGACCCTCCAGAGATGAAAGACAAAGTTGACGTGATTCTACCATTTCTTCAAACTCACTGACATACAAAATGACTATTAACAATTACATCTGTCCAAGCACACAGTCAGTTTTTGGTAAGGAGGTCATGTAGTTGATTGAATCTTATTCTTGCTTTTTATTGATTTCTGAGAGAAGTACAAGTAACTGACTGGTGCATATTTTAATAAACCTCAGAAGGACGAAAGGTAAAGTCGAACTTGGTAGGATCTGAACTCAGATTCCAGTGTATTATTGCTATATATTTTTACAAAACACAGTTGTGATATAAGATAAAGTTGTAGAGGGTTGAAAGTTAATAGCATGAAGCATTTAACTTGGTGCCATAATAATTTTACCAACATAGAATTCTCTTTAAACTTTTTGCAGGCAGATAATTTTGAAATTCTGTAGAATGGGTTGATAAGTTTTAGAAAATTTGCAAAAAACACTTTATTTTTAAATCACATATAAAAACAGATAAAACATGAGAATTTGCTTAATAATTGTCATTATACAATATCCCACCCGACAAACACTAATTTTATAAAACAATTATATTTTATAAAACAATCATTACATAATCCTTTATCACAATCTACAGCACAAGTGGTTGTACATGTACCCTTGAATACTTGATCTCTTGATTGAATACATACAACATATTTGCTTTTTTTTTCTTGGTTTTCCTGGGCATCTGGCCACACTGGTTTGCCTGGGCATCTGGCCACACTGGTTTGCCTGGGCATCTACCCACATTTCTCCTGAGTTCTCTGTATCCCTCAATAAGGCCTTGGACAAGTTCAGTGATGAACTGCAGGTGAATTGATTTGTTTGTGTGTTGGGGTACTATAATTTGAGTTGTTTTCGTAACAAATGTAGGTATTTGTTATAGCACTGTCAATAAGGTGAGACACTATTTTTTGCCAACATTTTACTGGTCAGAAAAATTAAGCTCTGTACACCATTTCATTATTGTACTTTATGATGAAATTAGGAACTTTGTTACATTGCATTTTATTTATAGGGTCTGCTGAACCAAAAGTTGATAAAAAACCTGACTTGTTTGTGGTTGACCCAGCTCAAAGCAAGCAACTGCCCTTTCTTCAGTGTTGTAACGTCTCCGTTTTTTTTTTTTGTCATTTTTCTTTTTTCACTTCTGAAGGCAGATGGTGGCAATCAGTATGGATGGTCCCTTTCACATGAATTTGCTCCATTTTGTTGACCGATGCCCTACCTATATACTGCTGGCAACCAAAACATTCTCCTTGAAAAAGAGTTAACTCCTATTTTCTCACATAGACAGAAAGACAATTGTATATTGGTACTTATTTATTGTTGTTTAGCTTTTGGTCAGTCTTAGTGTAACTGAAACTACATTCTCCAATGTGTTCTCTCTTGATTACAATGGTAAAGTGGAATTTGAGTAAGATGAAGCTACTCAGGTCAAGTGATCATGCAGAGATTTCTCCATTGGTACAACTAGTATTTTATCAACTTTAACATAATGAAAGTGGAAGCCAACATTAGCAAGATTTGAACCCAGAATGCAGATAGGATGAAACTAAATATTGCAAGGCATTTAGTCTGGTGCACTACCAATTTCGCTAGTGTGTCTTGTATTATTTTATAATAAAAACACAAAGTAGTGCAAAAAAAAAAAAAATTCTAAAAAAAAAAAAAGAAACCAAAATGGAGGAAATAGAAAAAAAATTTGAAGTTAAAAAAATAAAAGAGATATAATGTCACTTATAAAACTACTCTATTTGTTTTTACTACGTTGGTTCTGCAATAAAATCAGGAAAATGGTTGCCTAATAGCAGAATCCTTTAACCATAGCATCTTCTCATTTGGATTACCAATAAATAACTAATGCATGATTATCCAAAAAGTTCTTACGGAAAATTGAATTAATTGAGAGAATGATGGAAAGGAGGAGGTGAAAAAAGAAATGAAATTTGCTGGTTGAAAACTCCTCCAAGCGTGACCATTGGTTCCTACAAGGGGGAAACGATGAGTAGTTATGACAAAAATAGCCATTTACAGTCATCAGACAGCAAAGAGGCTGTGACTAAAAGCAATAACTTTCACTTACATTTTCTGAATTTTAACAGAATAACAGTCTGTGAAATTATGGTTGATACCACATTACATTAACTCAGCTATCACAACGACCACCACCATAAACACTACATCCTCCCAAACTATATACACCATTACCATCATCAAATCAAGTTTAACATCTTCCATTCGCTAAACTAGCACTAGCCCTAGATACACAATTACCAGACGTTTCAGCCTTAGCCAAGTGCAGGTAGCTCCACCACTTCTATTCCACATGAAGCTATCACTTCAGTTTTACTATTGTTTTTTTCCCCTCCTTTTCTTTGACAATCTGTTCAGCTTACTTCATAATGTAACCATCATTTATCCTCAGAACATATCCTTACCATACAAGACAATTTCTTCTGACAATAGGTTCCTTGATGTTTATGTTATGTTCTTGATAGGACTTTAGTTTTAGCACAAATTTTATTTTTATAATTTACTTTCAGAATAATTTCGAGGTATCTTCTATGGAAGGCCATTAGTATTTTAAATACCTATTTGTCACTGTTTGCTAATGGCTATGTTTTGCAACTACAGAAAGCAAGATGCTGGATAAAGACTGAATAAAATCTCAGCTATTATTTGTTATAAAGCAAGGCTGTGAGCTGGCAGAATCGTTAGCATGCCGGGCAAAATGCTTAGTGGCATTTCATTTATCTTTATGTTCTGAGTTCAAATTCTACCGAGGTCAACTTTGCCTTTCATCTTTTCAGAGTTGACAAAATAAGTACCAGTCAAGCACTGGGGGTGTGTGATCGACTACCCATCTCTCCCACAATTTCAGGCCTTGTGCCTTTAGTAGAAAAGATTATTTGTTATAATACAGTTTTGTTAAAGATCTTTTGTAACTTAACAAATACAGTGGTCACTATATCCATTCCTTGGTTAATTTCTCATGCAATGATATGACTGCAGTTCATTTTGCAACCTTTAAACATTTCTATAAAGTCAATAGCAAGTCCCATGGTTTTGTTATTGAGTTTAACTATTACATTACTGTTTCACAAACTGCCATTGGTAAGTCTGTTGCCCTAGCTTCATACTCCATCAATTTAGTAATTTCTTAAGGATGGTTAAGACTCAGGAAAGTCTAAAGCTGTCAGTTTTGAGCCTTTACACTACAGAACAACACTTTAGCTATACTGTGATATTATCATTAGCAGAGTGTTGTGTTGTTGATAAAAGATCTATAGTAAATTTGAAGTTCAAGTAGATAGAAAGGTCTATGAGAAAACTGTCACCTTCTCTCATGAATCAGTTGCTTCAATTTATTGTTCTTCATCCTACTTATCACATTATCTCACCACAACTGAACTTCATCCAGAAATACATCATTCCTTTACTTCCTGCTGTCGTCTTTCAGATGCTTGATTTGTTGATTACATGTCTTCTGGCTACCAGTGTAGCTAATCTTAAACAGATTCTTTATAATTTACTATGGGAGAGAATTAGTCAAGAGAACAGACCTACAACAGTGTTTGATGTGACAATATACTTGCGAAGTCTTCATCAACCCAAGAGAATGATTTCCTGTAAGAGGAGAGTTATTTCTGGTTCAGTAAACTACCCCAACAAACACAGCAGTAAATTTTATGAATCAGATATAAAGAGCAGTTGCCTAACCGTACCTTACCTATACCATCTTAATTGGTTGAGTTTTATTCTGACAGTCCTAGATACATCAATATTTAACACTTGTAAGACAGAGAAATAATAGGGAAGATTTAAGTCATCACTGACATCATCATCATCAATTACAATTTAACGCATGGTTAGCAGACGATACTGGATAACAGTACAAGACCCGAAGAAAGCTCTTCGCATGCTTTCTTGATATATATTGAAATATGACCATGCTGGGGAACCTCTTTGAAGGCTTTACTTGATCAAATCAACAAACCCAGTACTTATTTTTTGAAATTTAGTACTTACTCTATCAATCTCTTTTGCCAATTCATTAAGTTACAAGGATATAAACAAACCAACACCACTTGTCAAGCTGTGTTGGAAGACAAACACAAAAACACACACACACACAACAGGTTTTCACACAGTTTCCGACAATGAAATCCACTCACAAGGCTATAGTAAAAGGCACTTGACCAAGGTGCTGTGCAGTGGGACTGAACCCAAAACACATGGTTGCAAAGTGAGCTTCTTAACCACATAGCCAAACCTATATATATGTGTGTGTGTGTGTGGAGGGGATATATTGAAGCTGGTAATATATGTCATTGCAGTTGTTTAGTTCCACGTCATCTTTCATACAACAGACCCTATGATCAAGGTTATAAAAAACATGAACACTGTCTTTTTTCCAGACTACATCATCCAATGTATATTCTTTGCTTTTTAAAAAGATAGGAAGTGATTTGTGAGAGCTTTAGGTGTTATTTCTAGCAGCTGAAGAGACTATATAGAGCTTCCTATTTTTCAAGCTTGTGGTAGTAAATGTTTGTGAGAGGAGTCTCTTAACATTACGTTTTGTCATAAAGATTGTGACTGCCGATATTATAAGGAAACCATCAGATGAAGATTCCTAAATTCATAAAAAGCAGTTAACATTTCTATTTTAATTATATTCAAACTTCAAATAAATTCCTTTGTCTGACTAATCTCAAGGAAAGCTGTTTTTTCTTGTTTCATTATTTTCTTCAAAATAATAGAAATTAAGTTGATTGCTCTTCATCATGACGTTTAGTATGGGTTCTAATTTTTTCTTTTGTCCTCATTTTATATTTTAGTAAAATCAGAAGAATTTCTAATTTTATGTCTTTTCTCTAAAATAATAATTCCACCACCAGTGATGGAATATTATATTCCATCTCTGGTGGTGGTGAAATTATTATTTAGAGAAATGATATAAAATTAGAAATTCTTCTAATTTTAACGACTTTCCCCTCCCTGCTGTGGCCCACCTCCACCTCAAAACAACAACAAACAAACCCTTCCAAAACAAGAACAAAAGCAACTCAAAATCCACTAAATGTCATTATTTATTGGTTGTTCTTTGTTTTTGTTAAATGAAAGGTTTATTTTGGAACATTCCTTTGATATTGCCCGGCTAATTCATTGAAGGCCTGAAGTAGTTTAGCCCTAATTTTGTGATGGGCTAATTAGAACTGTTGATGATGGTATTCCCTTCATAGAGGCTTTCTTTGGCCTCATAGCTAGAGGTCCCTTGATTGAAGTGACAACAGCTCATTAGATGTACCTTTAATGTGGATTGAAACAGAAACAAATCAACAATAACCGGAAACAACAATAAAAAAAAAATACTGGTCGATTAGAGGTTGTAGTGAAATTTAATTGTAGAGAGGAAGAAGAAGAAGAAGAAGAAGAAGAAGAAGAAGAAGAAGAAGAAGAAGAAGAAAAAGAAGAAGAAGAAGAAGAAGAAGAATACAAGAGGATGACAAAAATAGACAAGAGGTGGGGAGAAGAACACGAAAAGAGAAAAGAAAATATATAAAAATAAGAGTGAAGACAAGAAATTGTAAAAATAAATCTAATTTTCTTGTCTTCTTTTCAGAGTTTCAGTGTAAAGAATAAAAACATTGGTGTTACAAAGTCACAGTTGGATGGCAGAGCACAAACATCCACACATTCATGCACTCAAGCATGCATATATAAACACTAAACACACACACACACACACAGAGGGAATGGATTGTGGTATCTGTTCTGCTTATGTACATTTCATTGATGATACTATCTCTGACAGTATCAGCAATGGAAAAAAACCAATGGTAATATAGTTTCCATGATTTGATTAGAAGATCAACCACGACCATGACCACGATCACCTCCACCACTACTACCACCATGACCACAATTGCGATCTCCAACATGGTTTGGTTTTGTAGATGAGAATTCAGGGAGGGGGCTGCCTATGTCAGTTGCTTGCAAGTGGCTGACAAAACTTATACAGAACAAGCAGCAACCCTGACTGAAAGGAAAATTCTATTTCAGATTTAGTACATCTGTGTCCTAGTTCTTCCATCTCTTTGTTCCTAAAACCAGTGCTGCTTGCATTCTTGAAAGACAAGGTGACAGTTGGGTGAATGGTGTGTCACCACTCTCTATTAAAATGACCGATGATTAAAGGTATTTAAGCCACAACAATACAACTGTGTCAGTGTATAAATGTGGTCTTCTAGTGGACATTATCAAGAGAAAATGTCTGCAAGAGATGGCTGTAGTGGTTCCCTATCAATGTGATACATGACAAGTCAGAAGATCTTTATAACAAAACTTTGTTCATCCAAAAAGTGTTCCAGCAGAAATGGAAAGAGAAGAATACGCTGACTATATGCCATGTTTATTGATCTGGCCAAAAAAATTTGATATAAAAATATAATGAATGAAAGTATCAGGAAATCTATCACTCACTAAAGTTTGAATAGCAATGTAAAAACCTAAGCATTTAATGTAAAGAGACCAGTGCTTAGCTTTGGTTTATAACATCTGAAATAAAAAATTCCCCTTGTTCCCTTAATTTTCTTCAGTTAAAATTCCTAGATGATCTCTATTACCATCTGGTAAACGTTTACCAACAGCTAAGTACAAGTGAGGAATGTAGGTTAAAGTTTACTACCCAAATACAAAAAAACCCCTCAAAAACCCCAAAACAACAGACTTTGTTTACTCCCACATTTATATGGAACTGCACAACTTGTATTGAAAAGATCTTTTTGTTTATTGTCATCTTATATTGAAATGGAATTTACAGGACTTACTATGTCAGATATTGATTCTATCACTACTGCTACCAACATCTAAACCATTGTCTGCAATCCCACTGCAACTCTGGATACCATTTTAATAATCCCTTTTAATTACAAATGTTTACAAAGATACCCTACCCTACACCAGTAAACCTAGGTTTTCACATTTGTTATTCTCTTGACATTATTTGTCTTTATTCTTTGCCTGTAAGGTGCCATGTGGAAGAAGACCCTAGAGATATGAGCCTTTGTAAAAACCCATAGCTTTTAGTAATGGTATCATTGAAGCTAAAAGATATTTCACTCAATGAGCATCTAATCTTTTCACTGGATTCTTTTAGTCTCTTGGGTGATGAGAAGCAGTATGATGGTTGATTTTCCTCTTACAAATAATCTCAGACCCTTTACAAAACAGATATTATATCAAAGTAGTGTTCTACGAACCATTTTATAACAGATTTATACTTTTAATGATATAAAAAAAAAATGAAAATAAAAATCTCATTACAACAAACAGTGTATTGTAATTCCCAAACAGAAATTTCTCAACGATTATATTTGCCAATGAATTCAATCTAATAGCCATCACAGAGTATTCAATAGTGCCACAAGTCATCACACAGCTATCAATAGGGCTAATAATCAGCATACAGTTATCAGTAGTGCCCAGCTTTCGAAGAGAGTTTTCTTTTTTAATTGTCAGATCTATTTTATGTTTTAGCATGATTCGTGAGTGAAGAAAAGGAATTTAATCGAATTCTCAATAAAATTTCTCAACCACCATGTTTTCATAATCATACCTTAATTGATATTCTGGTTTCCTCACAGGACCTTAGATATATAATCAAATTCTTGACAGCAAGACTTAATTTAAAACTCAAATACAAATTTAATTTCCCAGCTCTTTCAAAGTGTTGCATAACTGAAAAGGCAGATAAAAGAGCTTCCAAATTAATAGGGAAACCATTCTGACTTCTGTGGTCAGTTTCACTCAACTGAGTTTATTACATGGCATCACTGGTGTTGTGAGGTTAATGTCAGTACTTGATGTGTAGCTTACCATCACTTTAGATTTATAGTTTACTTCTATTTTCTCTGCTGTTCAAGCCACCATTAGATAAGGCTTGTGGAAACAATGTGTCAAAAGTATAGTGTCCCTTTAGGGTGGCAGTTCTTAAACATTAATATGATGATGGGTGCTGTTTTATTTATTAGATTTCCTCAGTGAAGTATATACAGTCTTATTAGAACTTGTCAGACCTTAGGTGACTGAAATTTTGTGTAAATAACATTCATAGTAATTACCTCCAGTAAATGTTACAACATGCTTCTACTAGGCTTGTTTTCAGTTGTCTTCTTGGGTGATGGAGAAAACAAATAATGAAAATCTGGAGTAAGAATTCTGAAATATTGAAATACTCCAGCAAATCTTGAAATACAAGTAAAGAGAGGGTTTGCTGAGGCAGAGTAGATGCTATACTGAATTAATTGAGTGACTGTACATATATGTATATATATATATATATATATATATATATATATATATATATATATATATATATATATATATATATATATATATAGAGAGAGAGAGAGAGAGAGAGAGAGAGAGAGAGAATATGGCAGGGCCTTTAAAGCAACGAATAGAATGTGTTGCAATATTCTGGCTTTCTGTGCCCTGTCTTACAATTCCACCAAATTCAAGTTTGCCTTTTATCTTTTGGGGTTGATAAATAAGACTATCAGTCCAACATTGGCTTAGACCTCTCTCCCTTTCATATCCAAGATATTCAGCTGGATCAAGAATGGGAGAGCCAAGACTGTGTCTGTTTCTACTTGTAACTATGTGACCACCTAAAACAGTTAGTGAAAGTATGGTGCATGTTACCAAGCTGTCCATGATTGCAAGTTATGGCCATATTAACTATGTCTGTCTTCCTGTCTTACTTGTTTCAGTAATTGGACTGTGGCCATGCTGGGACACTGCCTTGAAGAGTTTAGTTGAACAAATCATTTCTTCTTCTTCTTCTTCTTATTATTATTATTAACCTGGTGCTTATTCTGTCTCCTCTGCAAAACTATTAAGGCTCAGTATTAACTGAACAGACACACATACCCTTAATGTAGTTCTCAGGAAGATTCAGCATGATACAAAATGTGACAAGAGTGGCCCTTTGAAATACAGGTACAACTCATTTCCTCCAGCTGAGTGGACTAAGTATCTTGCTCAAGGACACAATGCACTGCCAGGAATCATATTCACAACTTAATGATCACGAGTTGAATACCCTAACCATTAAGCCATGTGCCTTCACCTACACATCTACATATATGATGGGCTTCCGCATAGTTTCTGTCTACCAAATTCACTCACAAAGTCCTACTTAGTGGGACTGAACGTGAAACGATGTGATGGTGAAGCAAACTTCTTAACCACACAACTATACATGTGCCTATATTTACTATTATTATCATTTGTTTGTCTGTTTTTCCAATACTTGGCCTGGATGGGCTTTGCGTGTGTGTGTCTGTGTGCGTGTGTGTGTGTGTGTGTGTACATACACACACATGTACAAAAGATGTAAAATTTAATAAAAAGTTGTGAATTATCTGATTTTCTTTCAATGTTTTATCGAAAGTTCCTTATTTTTGGGGTAGTTTTTCAAGCAATGCACCACTCAATATTTTTTCTTTTCTTCTGAATAAAGTAAAATTTAAAAACAAAAGAAACTGAAAGAAAAAAGAAAGTAAAGAAAGTTTTCTTGATAATTTCAGGTTCGTTTTCTTTTTCCTTTTATTTTCTTGAGAGAGCCAGTAAGTTAGGTAAATGTAAATTTCCGTAAGGTATTTCCTTATCAGATCAAAGATAATAATCGATATGTACAAACTGATTACATTTCAGATAAACAGATAAATAATTACAAAAGGGAAAAAAAAATTCTTAATAATAAATATGTAAAAGAAGAAAAATAAAATTAAAAATCAAATGGTAAAAATAAAGGAAAACAGAAAAGAAAATGCAGCAACCAGACTTTTGACCTCCACCTGCCTACCAAAACATACTAATCACCTGTCTATTTTATTTTTTTGAAGAATTTAACATTTCAGATATTTCATCAGAGTCTAAGTTGTGTTTGAAAGTAATATCTTTATATTTTCATTGCATGTGATGAATCAACAAAGTTTCTTTTTAGTAATGGCTAACTTAACACTAGTCACATGAAACTCACCAATATAGGAGTGTATACAAAGGTCATAAGTACTGTCCTTTCTCATCTGACTAAACATGTTAACAGAATTAAAAAAAAAAAAAATTTAATGTTTCTTAACCCTTGAGGAGCTCTTAAGAACTGGTCTTAGAGATAAACATCAATTTGGAAATGTGCCAGTCTAGTTGGAGTATGAATTCTAGATTTTCAACAACCTATTCCTATCAGTTAAAATTCATAGAAATAAAACAAAACACTAAGTGATTTCCAATATATTGTAATGTAATATTTTTTAAGAATAACATTACGTCAAGATATGTTGAAAGTTGCTTCATTAAAAGTGCTTTTTTTTATATTTTTTATTTTTTTATTTGAAGCCATGTAAAGTATTCTAGAAGCCTAATTGTGGAGTGAATAACATTTTGGATTATTGAATTAATCACTCGTAGGTCCTGAGTTTAAATCCACCCCAGATATTTCTGTTATATGTTTGTAAGGTACCTTTAACTCTGATGGGCTTTAGTCCACATTAGCTGATCTTGTTTAATGCCCAGTCAAACTTGATAAAGCAGACCTATGATGAAAGATCTTATGGTCAAAGCCAGAATTTTTTCATAGCAGATTCAAGGAACCCATGCTAGCATGGAAAGCGGACGTTAAACGATGATGATGATGATGATGATGCATTGATTTCCTTGTTAGCTGTGATTTGATAAAACTGATGCACTTAATACAATCATCATAATTTTAATGTTTTTTCATAGGTTGGATGTGTATGTGGTACAACACATTCCCACTCATTGGGATCCTTTTGTGAGATCCAGAATCCCAAGATCTCAGCTCATAATATTTTTTATGCCTACTTGTGAAGATGACCTGTCTGGGAAATAAGCACTCATGATAATATGGCAGGATATTCTATTTCCTACACAATAGTAAGGAGGTTCCGTATGTTCTAATAAAGGTAGCTAGTCTAGGAGGACAGCTACTCCAAAATAAGATCAATAAATGATAAAAAGAGGCGTGTGTCTCAACAAAATTTCTAGTGCGAGTACCAATATGTTCTGACTATTCAGTGTGTGCTTGGCAATAAAAAGGCAAGCATCCAAGCATAAACTGCAATAAAATGAAATATGACGAATGCTGAATCAAGTACTTTGAGAATTGCAATATGCTATATTTTACATCCTGTTTGATCCATGACAGCATGAGATGATGATAATGATGATGCTGTTATAAGTTTATTTTTCTGAGCATGGTTATAGGTGATTTCAGTGACATCATTGACATCTGTTAGATTGTATTGAGGGTGCTGTGCTTACTGTCAGAAGACAGAGTTTATAAAAATGCCATGTAGTTATTGTTTAGGCACAGATCACCTCCAATCAAGTGAAACTAAAATTGAAGGCACACTAGCCATAAGCATTATGTCTGTTTTTCACATATCTCAGACTACATATCAAAATGTGTTCTTTCTTTTAATTAGGATAGTAAGATGCGATTTGGTAGTTATTTGGCTGCTATCTTCAGCAGGTTAAATGGCTTTGTTGATTGGTGGAGATGTCATTAATTTTACAGTAGTGAGGTCACTCCCTGATCTCACTATTAGATAGAAACAATATTAGTGACTGAATTGTTGAAATTAAACAGCTAACATCAGCTATACTATAAGACAACCATAGGAGACATTAGTTGTTGATGTAGTTTGACTTCAACTCAGTTTGAATCAAGCAGTTCCATCATCGAAAGGGCTCCGTCCAGGACTATCCTATCATTTTAGGGATATCAGGGACTATATTATCTTGTATGTCACTCCTCTTCTTTAAAGATAATAAAGTGTGATTTGAAAGTGATTTGTCTGCTATTTCTACCAAATTGAGTGATATCAGAAGCTCCCAAACTCTATTTTAAGGTCATTGACCTTTATATTAAAATAAAATGAGATTTACTAGCTTAACTGTTGAGAGACCAAGCTGACACCCTCTTTCTCCATGTATAGTTAAATAAAGGTGATACTGCTGTCCTTAAGGTTAGTTCATACTATCCCCCTTGTTATTGAACTTGATGATTATAGCATCAAATATCAAGGAACTACAATTTACACTGCACAATATTAGTAAAAAATAAACCCAGATGCCAGACTTGAGACATTATTAAATGGAAATAGAATAAATATAAGTAATGAGGAATATCTATGTCTAAAAAACAGAGTTAGTGTGTGTGTGTGTGTGTTGTGTCTTGCGTATGTTCCTTGTGGATTTGAAAACTGAGTTGCCAATTTTGATGTATGAGGTATCAAAAGATTCAGTAATCTTTCAGCTACCAAATAAAGTATGTCTTTTGTACAATAACTTTTTTACTACAAAAATAACCTTGTAAACGAGGTTGGGTCGCATAATTTTGAGGTCATTTTCGGGCAATATTTAGATTTGCTTCTAATCTACATTGCAAATTTTAATGCTTTTGGAGTCAAAAAATGTAACAATGTACAAGAAGTGTTATAAGTGCATTTGTGATGCACAAAACCCTATTTGTCAACAGAAAATGACCAAAAAAAAACATGCTTTTTTGGTGCATTTTCCATACCACCCACTTCCACTTCTTTTTTTTTCCCAAAAAATTTCTTTGAATTTCTATGTTTTCGATATAAAAGAATATAATTTTGCCCAAAAATTATGTTTTCAAAATTTTGATTTCCCCCCCTCCCCACCCCAATTTCTTAATTCTTGATTTATTTTCGAATTTTTTGTTTTTAATCCACATAAAGAATATAGAGATTAAGAAACTGGAAATTTTTTTTTTTTTCTAAATTTTAATTTTTCTTTAAAGAAACACTCAATGACTCTTCCTCCCTTGCCCATCCATCACCTCCCTGCCTTAAGCATTGTTGGCTTCACTGAACATATGATGAAGTATGCAGTCAGCTCAAACATTACAGAGATGGCACTTTCACAATGAAGCAACTTTCTTTCCATGTACCTTACCTTCTGCAATATGGATACTTCTATGTCCTCATTTGGCATCAATTTCTTTACCTCCCAAAGTCTCGATTGCTTACTTTTGCATGTATGCACTCAAAAGCAAAATAAAGTCCTTTTCTTGTGCAACACATTCATATACTTTACTTTATTTCTTAGGCTTTCACCGTTCATCAGCCAATAAGCCATACATCACTCCGTTACTACTGCCCCAGCATAAACCATTTATTTTCATGAAGCACAGCAACCTTATACATTTATGCCAAACTGCCCACATCACCAATCCTGTTTACTCATATCCTTATGTATGTACATATACATACAGTCCAAAAAGTCCTTTTTTCATTCTCAACATTGATATAAACTGATACAAAATATGCTTGCAGAAAACCATAATACTTTTGAACATGGCCTTTTGATTGGGGAAGCTAATGTATATGTGTGTTTTTCACAGTTATCAACAAATATTATGGGATGGGTAAGAACTATTTCAGCTTCTACATTTGTAGCCATGGAATTGAGTTGCCAACATTGCTGTATGAGATATCAAAAGATTGAGCAATCTTTTGGCTACTGACTTAAAAGTTTTTTGCACAGCAACCCTATTTTACTACAAAAATTAACACCAAAATGAGGCTGGGTTGCACAATTTTCAGGCCATTTTGGTGGCAATGTTAGGATTTTCTTCTCATCTAAGCTGCCATTGTACATGTTTTTGGTGTAAAAAATTTCAGTATTGTTCATTAGAAAATGACCGTAAAACATGTTTATAAAGAAAAGTTGTTTGCTTGATACTCCTCATGTATTGATTCTGCCCATAAGAAAGGAACAAATAATATAATGTGGCTGTAGGTCATAACACTCAGCAATGCTGGGGTGCATTGCTAGTAAATTATAGATTAAAGATTTGAAAAATATGGAATATGGAAAAAAACCCCCAGTTTTTGTGTAAATGAATGTGCCAGGGCATTTATTACACATACACATCTCAGTACAGAAAGTAGATACAAAATGATGATGGTAATGCTGATATAAATATATATATATATATATATATATCCAATCTGATATGGCAACATTTCTACAGCTGGATGCCCTTTCTAACACCAACCACTCCGAGAGTGTAGTGGGTGCTTTTTACATGTCACCAGCACAGGAGTGAGTCAGGTGGGCCCGGCATATTGACACCAAAATACTCTGAAATGTTCATATTGGAGCTTCCGGCATGAATGCCAAGTAGTACAGCATGTTGTTTCCAAATTTCTGGCAGAGTGAACTGCATTATAGTCCTGTTTTTCTCACAGATGGTGCCCAACTGACACTACTATACTGTGTGGTCAACAAAACCAAAAACAAACAATATACATGCGCAAAATTAAAAATATAAATATATATATATCATCGTCGTTTAATGTCCGTTTTCCATGCTAGAATGGGTTAGACGATTTGACTGAGGACTGGTGAACCAGATGGCTACACCAGGCTTCAATCTGATTTAGCAGAGTTTCTACAGCTGGATGCCCTTCCTAACGCCAACCACTCCGAGAGTGTAGTGGGTGCTTTTACGTGCCACCGGCACGAAGGCCAGTCAGGCAGTACTGGCAACGGCTACACTCAAAATGGTGTATTTTATGTGCCACCTGCACAAGAGCCAGTCCAGTGGCACTGGCAACAACTTCGCTAGAATGTCTTTTCACGTGCCAGGAATGCGACGCTGGTATATATAAAGGCAAATGAAAGGGGGTCCAGGAAACAACATTAACCAAAGAATAAATGTGATGCTAGTACTTTCATTATTTGCTTGTTTTATACACACACACATACACACACACAGGGTGTGTGTGCATATGTGTGTACATAAATGTCTATGCATGTATGTTTATACATGTCTGTATATTTTTTAGTGTAATCACTTAGCAGCTACTTATTTTGAAACATGTAAATTGTATTAATGCTTTAGCTACTCTAATCGATGTTTTAAGTCTGTTAGACAGAACCATCGTAAATGCATAGGGACAATTCCAGATGATGTCTTCACATCTAACTTATAATCGGCATAAAGAATTCTTGTAGAATCAGCCAAAAGAAGAATAATAAATAAATATGATAAAACAGATCAACAAAATAAATAAGCAAATACATAAACAAAATAGAGAAGTGACATGAAATAAAATGAATTGGAAAGTATATTTATCTAGAATTTCTTTAGAGATGGATATGAAACCGATTCTGTATTACACTTCTATTAAAACTAAAGTACATTACATGTGATGATAAGAAAAATATATGGTTACGTGTGTGAGCATACTTGTGTGTGTGTGTGTATGTGTGTGTGTGCGTGTGTATAAAATTCATACACACGCATGTATGCACATATAGCTAGATATCTACAGGCATATAAGCAAAATATATATACACACACACATGCTTTTATCTGTTTATCAATCCATACAGAGATTGGTATATCCATGTATATAAATTTATTGATTCACAGATATTCATACACAACTGCACACACAAGTGCATGAATGTGCACATGCATATATATATATATATATATATATATATATATATATATATATATATATATATATATATACACATATATCTATATATATATATATATATATATATATATATATACACATATATCTATATATATATATATATATATATATATATATATATATATATATATATACATATATCTATATATATATATATATATATATATATATATATATATATATATATATATATATACATATATCTCTCTCTCTCTCTCTCTCTCTATATATATATATATATATATATATATACATATATCTATATACATATATCTATGTACATATATCTATATATATATATATATATATATGGATAAGGTAATCGAGGTCGTTAGAGTAAGTGACAGAGTACTTAAGATCAGACTAGTGCTTCATCATAGATTAGCTACTGTCATCTCAGCCTATGCACCTCAACCTGGGCTACCAGATGGTCTGAAAGACCAATTCTATGACACCCTCTTGCAAACTACCTCGTCGACGAGTGACAGGGACCTTCTCTTTGTGGCTGGAGACTTCAACGGTCATGTCGGACGTCGTGCTGGGGGCTTCCATGGCATACATGGAGGCTATGGCTTCGGTTCCCGCAACGAGGAGGGAACCAGACTGCTGGAGTTCTGTGATGCAACCAATCTTATGGTCTGCAATACCAACTTCAGGAAACCTGCCAGTCACCTAGTCACCTACCGCTCCGGCAGACACTCTAGCCAAATCGACTACATCCTCGCCAGAAATAGGGAAAGAGGGCGGCTTATAAATGCCAAAACCTACCCTGGCGAAGAATGTACCCCACAACATAGATTAGTAGTTAGCGACTTTGGGATCAAGGCAAAATGGGTGCCCAGAATTAGACAGGCTTGGAGAAGAAGGGTGTGGAAGCTTAAAGACCCTGCAAACGGACAGAGACTTAGAGACAAGTTACTTGAAGCATTTAACGAAATAGAAGGGGATATAGCATCATACAACGTGGAAGACAATTGGAGATTTCTGCGGGACAACCTGTTGAAAGCCACCGACCAGATTTGTGGGTGGTGTAAGGTCCCCTCCCAACCCAGAGTAACGTGGTGGTGGAACAAGGAGGTAGACAGAGCTATTAGACAAAAGAAACAAGCTTGGAAGGACTGGAAGAACGGTGGTAGCAGGGAATTGTACCAATGTGCCAGAAGGGAGGCTAGGCGACAGGTTTATTTAGCCAGAGGGGAAGCAGATAAGGAAAGATTTGCCAATGTTCTGCGCCGTGAGGACCAAAGACTCGAGGTATTTCGGGTTGCAAGACAGTGTAGGAGAGAGAATAGTGATGTTGTAGGAGAGAAATGTGTTCGCATGGATGATGGTACGCTTGCATTAAATGAGGATGCAAAGAAAGAGGTCTGGAGATGCCACTACGATAGATTGCTTAATAAAGAGAATGAATGGGAGAAAGAGAGCCTGCCTTATGTCGACCCAATAGAGGGACCAGCTATCCGAGTTGATAGTACCAGGGTAGATAAAGCAATTAAGAGTATGAAGACCGGGAAAGCCCCCGGCCCATCAGGAATCACTGCAGAGATGCTCAAAATATCTGGCAGTGTTGGCTATAGCCTAGTCACCCGTATTACAAACCAGGTGATACACGAAGGAGTCATACCCTATGACTGGTGTAGCAGCATCATAGTCAACTGCTACAAAGGTAAAGGGGACGCTTTAGATACAAATAATTACAGAGGCATCAAGCTGTTAGATCAGGTTATGAAAGTTACAGAGAGGGTCATAGCCCAACTAATTAGGGAGCGAATCAATTTAGATGAGATGCAGTTTGGGTTCGTGCCAGGTAAAAGCACTACTGATGCCTTATTTCTAGTGAGACAGTTGCAAGAGAAATACCTAGCCAAGGATAAACCTCTGTACCTGGCTTTCGTTGACATGGAGAAAGCCTTTGACAGGGTCCCCCGATCCCTTATCTGGTGGTCAATGAGGAAACTTGGGATAGAAGAATGGCTAGTGAGAGCTGTGCGAGCCATGTACAGAGATGCGGCCAGTAAGGTGAGGGTTGGAAATGAGTACAGCAATGAATTCCGGGTAGAGGTAGGGGTCCACCAAGGTTCCGTCCTCAGCCCCCTATTATTTACCATAGTCCTCCAGGCAATCACAGAGGAGTTCAAGACAGGTTGCCCCTGGGAGCTCCTCTATGCTGATGACCTTGCCCTAATTGCGGAGTCACTATCAGAACTAGAGGAGAAGTTTCAGGTGTGGAAGCAAGGTCTAGAACTGAAGGGCCTTAGAGTCAACCTAGCTAAAACCAAAATCCTAATAAGTAGGAAGGTAGATAAAACACAAACCCCTTCAGGTAGATGGCCCTGCTCAGTATGTAGAAAAGGAGTAGGTAGTAACTCTATAAGATGTACCCGGTGCAAGCTATGGACACATAAGAGGTGCAGCAACATCAAAGGCAGGTTAACTAGCAAGTTAGTTTTTGTTTGTGGCAGATGTTCAGGTGCAATAAAGACTGCAAACAAACAGGAAACAACTTCTATCTCATTCCAGGGTGAAAAACTAGAGGTAGTCGATAGCTTCCGCTATCTGGGCGACCAAGTTAGTAGTGGGGGTGGGTGCGCTGAAAGTGTAGCTGCTAGAATAAGAATAGCCTGGGCAAAGTTTAGAGAGCTCTTACCCCTGCTGGCGACAAAGGGACTCTCACTCAGAGTAAAAGGCAGACTGTATGACGCATGCGTACGAACAACCATGCTACATGGCAGTGAAACATGGGCTGTAACTGCTGAGGACATACGTAAGCTCGCAAGGAATGAAGCCAGTATGCTCCGTTGGATGTGTAATGTCAATGTGAATACCCGTCAGAGTGTAAGTATCTTGAGAGAAAAGCTGAACATTAGAAGCATCAGTTGTGGCGTGCAAGAGAGACGATTGCGCTGGTATGGACATGTGGTGAGAATGGAGGAGGATAGCTGCGTGAAAAAGTGCCACACCCTAACAGTTGAGGGAACCCGTGGAAGAGGTAGGCCCAGGAAGACCTGGGCTGAGGTGGTGAGGCAAGACCTTCGTACATTGGGCCTCACCGAGGCGATGACTACGGACCGAGACCTTTGGAAATGGGCTGTGCGTGAGAAGACCCGGCAAGCCAAGTAAGATCGTTGCCAGTGCCCCTGGACTGGTTCTTGTGCGGGTGGCACATGAGATGCACCATTTTGAGCGTGGCCGTTGCCAGTACCGCCTGACTGGCTCCTGTAGGATTTTCGAGCGAGATCGTTGCCAGTGCCCCTGGACTGGCTTGTGCGGGTGGCACATAAAAGACACCATTTCGAGCGTGGCCGTTTTCGTGCGGGTGACACGTAAAAGCACCCACTACACTCTCTGAGTGGTTGGCGTTAGGAAGGGCATCCAGCTGTAGAAACTCTGCCAAATCAGACTGGAGCCTGGTGTTGCCATCCGGTTTCACCAGTCCTCAGTCAAATCGTCCAACCCATGCTAGCATGGAAAGCGGACGTTAAACGATGATGATGATGATGATGATATATATATATATATACATATATCTATATATATATATATATATATATATATACATATATCTCTCTCTCTCTCTCTCTATATATATATATATATATATACATATATATATATATATATATATATATATATATATATATATATATATATATATATATATATATTCTTTCCTTGGATTATTATCAGTATTACTACGTATGTTTGTGTGTATATACACACACACATGATATGTGGCCGTTGCCAGTACCGCCTGACTGGCTCCTGTAGGATTTTCGAGCGAGATCGTTGCCAGTGCCCCTGGACTGGCTTGTGCGGGTGGCACATAAAAGACACCATTTCGAGCGTGGCCGTTTTCGTGCTGGTGACACGTAAAAGCACCCACTACACTCTCTGAGTGGTTGGCGTTAGGAAGGGCATCCAGCTGTAGAAACTCTGCCAAATCAGACTGGAGCCTGGTGTTGCCATCCGGTTTCACCAGTCCTCAGTCAAATCGTCCAACCCATGCTAGCATGGAAAGCGGACGTTAAACGATGATGATGATGATGATATATATATATATATAAGGTGGCATGCACCTGCAACAAGAGTATGATGCAATAGACAAGTTGGCTGACAGCAATAATATGCAATTCAATGTTGGCAAGTTCCAAGCCCTAAGCTATCACTGGACAAATTTAAATGCAATGCAGACTAATGCAATGGATGTGGAGGGATTGCAGTTCCAGAATCACAATCAGTGTGTGGCATGGGCATTGACACGAATGGTGATGCATCCTTCCATGTGCATATTAGTAAGTTGGCAATGAAATGCAGGCAGCTGACTGGATGGATTCTTTGAATTTTCAGTACAAGAGAGCAGGAAACCAGATTGTGTGATGCTTGTGTTAGAACTGCAATGCTGCATGGTAGTGAGACATGGGCCTTGATTACAGAGGATTTGAGAAGACAAGAAAAAAAAAAATGAAGCAAGCATACTTTGCTGGATGTGCAAAGAAGAAGACTGCTTAAATGGACTTGTGATGCATATAGATGAAGACTTAACTGATTAGAAATAGCAGCAGAATGTTCTCAATTCACATCCTGCTGCCTTGAAAAAAAAAAAAAAAAAAAAAAGATAGACTGGATAATGTTGTCATGCTTTAAACATAAATGTGTGATATTTATGATAAGAACACCATTGATCACAGATCTATTCAGATAGAACTGACCTGGGGTTAAACAGCAATAACTTTGCCTACTTTCACTTTACAGGGAATTGGTAAAATACCTACTTATACTATATTGGAAGTTGAATTAATGAACAATGCATCTATCTCATGAGCTTGTAACCCTGTGCCTGATATAACAAACTATTATTGTAATGTACTTGGTATATGAGTGTGTGTGCATCTATATGAATATGAAAGTGTGTGTATGTGTTTATGAGTGTATGTGTGTATATGTTTGTGTAGGTATTTGGAAGCTAGCCTTGTGACACAAGTGATTTTTGAAACATAACAATAGCAAGTTAGCAAGTTTAATAGTGATTACTTACATTAAATAGACACAAACTCGGTAGTTCTATAATATCAACTGAATTGTTTAGATTTTTACCAAAATTTAGATAGAATTTTTCTTGGTTTCTTGCTAAAGTGAAAATTGAAACAACACTACATTGTTCCTCTTGTGTCTTACACCCATTTTCAAAGATTTATAAAGAGCTACAAGTATGTAAAAATAGCAATAAATAACAGATGCAAGCAGGAAATATCTATATCTGCATTAAGTAGACTATGTTATGATGAGATAGTAAAG